>NC_056739.1:1175015478-1175197978 GCF_019279795.1 Protopterus annectens | reverse complement strand
CTGTTTGAAAAGAAATTCATTATTTTATTAAGAAAAATAAGGGATATTTTGGTTTTGACATGTGGTGCACTGTTATGCTGCATGCAACAAAGATTTTTTTTATACAGGGAATGGTAACACTTGCTTAAAAGGTAGGTCAGTAGACCATTTTATCCAGTTACAGTGAGATATTTACTCTTTTTGGTATGCATGTATTAATGACTGCATATATGCCCACGTAAATTCATATTTTTTAAACTGCTATTAGGAGCATTAATGATGGGAGGAGGAGTAATTATTTACTGTTATGTGAGGTGAGCTGCAAACTACTCTGGGACCCTTCTGAAATGTTATGTACAGTTAGTTGAGAGGATTAAGGTTATGAGGTGTCACTGAGCTGTTTCCTGTAGTCCATGGATTGATTATCTGAGCCTCCAACTGCACAATGTGTGACTCTGAGCATGTTACTTAAACAGTGCTTCTGGGCTAGTTTGAAAAAGGTCCATGTGGATTGGTGCTCTAACCTGAGTAACCGGATAACAAACACATGTCAGAGCATAATAGTATTTGTGTATGTACTACTGCTTCTTTTCAATTGCATTCTAAAATGGTATCAGTCACTCTTCATGAAGAGAGGTCTGAATTGTGACTCCATCATACCTCCACCTTGTCAGAGGTTAAAAGGTGTTATTCAGGAATCATGAAAGAAGGGGCCTACATAGGACAACATTTCAGACAGTGTCCAAAATGGCAGGTCAAAGAAGCTACCAAATATTATGTCAGTGAGGTGTGATTCCGGAACACAGTTATTACGCACCTCACTAGGAGAGTGATGAGGTGAGCTGGTGTTTAGTGCACTATTCCAGTGACTTTGGTTGGTAGTTTCTGCAGGTTTTCAATAGTGAAGGGACTGGATGGATCACACATATATCGGAAGAAGCTAATGATGAACTAGCATAGTTTAATAGCTGCTGTGACAAAGGAAGGTGAATTTCTGTGATTAGTCATGGGAGGGATATCAACTCTTAACCATGGTCTTTAATCATTAACAAATATGGGTGCAGGACACAATGATATTAACTGGGGGAAGGTTACAGATGTTCTATGCACATGCCAGATATGGGTAAAGATGGCAGAGATCCCCATTTGCTGCTGCATTATTAGTGGAGGTCGGTGAATGACAGGTAGGGATATGATCAAATTTTCATCACCTTCAGATTAGGAGAGCTGGTGTCTACCACAAGTCTGTGGTGCTTGGGTCTGGACCTTGTGGCAGTACTGCACGAATTAGCAAGCTAGTGACATGGTATATGAACTATCAAGCTGATGGTGAATTCTCACTTATTGGCAGAGGATGGCAAACATGAACTAAGATTTCTTTTGGCATTGTGCTAGACAGTCTTCTAGTAAAAGGCATAATCATATACACAGATTTTCTATGTAGTGCGTATACATAAGGTTATTTAGAATGCCCATTGTGTAGGAGAGGAAGATAGGGGATCAGATTCACAGGTACAAAGATACATACTAGGCTGTCAGTCATGTAGACTGTTGAAATCCTAGCCACTGCAATTTGCACTTTTCCCACTCACTTCGTAGAACATAAATGTTTTTTGGTGTAAATTTAAGGATCCTCATCCATTCATCCAGGCTGGATTTACGAGAGTGAATGAGTTATTTGGTTTGATATGGGGAAGGAGCTTATTTGGTAGGTAAGTATGGGGATTTTATTTTAGGAAAAGCGTCTATCCTGCCAACTGGTCAGGTTAAGATTACAATGTAGATTTAGATCCCAAGAAGTGGGTATTAGTGGTGCCCTTTTATGAAGTTGAGGCATCTGTACCAGTCTGGAGTAAGCATAACTGGGAAGTTTAGATCTAAAAACATGTAGAGGAACTACTGCAATGAACAAAATGCTCCTTGCCATTATTAAAAGTGTTCACTTCATCATTATGAAAGGAAATTAAAACTGGTAAGTAAGTCTCAAAAACTTACCATTAGGAAATGTAAGGCCAACTATTAACCTAGGATTGCAGTTAATTCAAAAGACAACCTTAAGGCCTTCATTGGCTGTATTGGGAAGATTAGAAGTAACCTACAATTCTGTGCTGAACTTATCTCAAGTGGCACCTCCTTTTCTGATCCAAAGAACATTGCTAATATTCTTGTGGATAAATTCTCTTCAATATTCACTACATCCACTCTGCTCTCTCTCCCATCCATTCCTACTCACATTCCCCCTCCTGAGATCTGTTTGAACTAAGTCTTTTTGGCACTTTCCAAAAGTTAAAACACTACTTTCATGGGTCTTGACAATATCCCTGGATACCTATTGAGATGTATAAAGCCCCACTTAGCAAACCCCCCTCCATCAACTCTTCATCCTGAGTATCTCATGAGTCTCTCCACTATTTATGTCTCAAAGGAGTTGGGAATGGCAGTTGTGGTGCCCCTGCATAAAAGTGGTCCCTCTACTGATCTTGGAAATTACAGGTCTATTAGTCTCACTAGTATTATTTGCAAGGCTTTGGAACCCATCATAGCTAAGGAAATAAACAATGATATAGTGACCTTATATCCCTGGATACACATCAGTTCATCTTTGTAAAGCAGATCATGCTTGCTCAGCCTGGTTAAGTTCTTTAAAAGGGTTACTGAGGCCATGGATAAGAGGCACACAATCCATTCTGCTTATTTAGACTTTGCAAGGTATAGAAAACTGAGTTTGCATAAAAAGGCACTATGGAAGTAGAGAATATCTGTCTTAGCCAGTATCCCTGAGGGGAAAGATGAAAGCCATCTCTAGTGAAACAAGTAGGATGGTGTATCATCTCCTTCTAAGCTGACATAAATTGTTTTCCTCTGGAATGACACCAGCAATATATTGGCGCAGTTGTCAGAGTCAGTTATTTATTTTATTTATTTTTTTTTATTATGGCATAATTCACTGGGATGGCAAGATAATGCTCAGGATTAGTTTCTTTCCAGCTTCAGAGTATATATTGAAAGCTTTCTACTATGTCTGTCTTCATATCTTCCAAGATACAATGCCCCAGGTCATTTTATCTATTTATTTAGCATTTGGTAACCAGGTTGGTGTATTGGTCTAGAGACCCTTTTCAGACATGACCCAAGCCAAAGAGGCACACAGAAAGGGCAAAATGTATTACAGAGTATATAAAATAAACATTCGCTAGATATTTGAAAGAAATCACCACACAAATATTTACAAAGAATATTTATAGAGTATAAAAAAAAGAACTAAAGCAAGATATAGTAAATAAAGTATCATATAGTTATTCACAAAGAAGATAAGAAAATAGCATAAAATAAAAGATATGAGAATAGTAATATCAAAAAGTATTTAGATTTTGGTTTAAGGGCAGTATGAATGTAAAAAGAAAATCAGAGAATTAAAAGCAAGAAAAGACATTGCTGAGGCCAAATGACGGAAAATGGAACAGAGAATGTTTTATAGCACTGTTATTTCCACCTGAACAATGGCCAGATTATATGCATACTTGGGGCGAAGAGAACTGAGTGCCCTAGTGCATCACAAATTTTGGTATCAAGTGAGAACTTATCATAACTCTACCTTTGCTCAGCCTAGTGAGTAGTGCATCAATATGTCTGACTATAAATTAACCTATGACCTTGACATTATCACATGTGGTAATATGCAAAATCAATTCTAAGGGCTTAGGAATACAGTATACAGCTTAGGTGATTGTTGTTTGCAGTGGCAAGTGGAGGTTGTGAGTGCTGTATAAGAATGAGGTCTTGTTTTGAGGTATGAGTGTGTTGCTAAGGTTTAAATGGCTTGCTACATTGACTAGGAGGCTTAGGAAGGGGAGGTAGTTGGTGTGCCAACATGGGCTAATGCTAGTGTTTTGCTGTGGTGATGGAGTGGGTATGCTGATCTCTGACAACTGGGTGACACAAGAAGTTTGCCTCCATATTAAATAAGTATCTATACCTCTCACAATTAAACTTTTTAAACACCTTTATAAACTTCACATATTACATAGTGACATGGGCAAACATGCAATTGTAAAAAGTAAACAGTTTCATAGATTTTTTCCATTTCATACATTATACACATGGTTTATTTCTTAATAATTATTATTCACTTTAACATTACTTAGATTGCTCAAGGCCTCGATTTCCTAAATTTTTACTCCTCCTCCTGAACATTATTCTGCATGTATTGTTCCTACAGATTCCATTTATTTCTATGTAGTTTGGCCCTTCCCTTTTCTAAAAGTCCTACCTCCATTTTGTTTTCGCCTTTACAACTTTCAGTAATTCTGTTATGGTTGGTTCAGCTTTTGATTTCCATTTACTAGTAACTGTTTTTTTGGTAGACAACAACATTATGGAAATCAGTCACCAACTGTATTTGAAGTACTGAATATTATAAAAAAGATAAAAGAACTGGAAGGGGGATCTTTAGAAAAGGGAAAAAGCAAATTACATAAACGTAAATGGCAATTGTGGAAACACTTCATTATTTATTGCTTATTTATTTAACATTTGTTTGTCAGGACAGTCCGACTGGACAACAAGTGTCCATTTTTAGCGAAGTCCTGGGGAGAAAAACTCAGTAAGTTTACAGAGAGAAGAGAAACTTACAAGAGAAACATTACAGAGTAGTAGCATACATTAGTATACAATAAGAGGATATTCCCTCTTTTGGTTAAAAATACAAGTGTACAGAATATACAATGAGAGTAGATAAGAACCTGGTAGAGCATTGCAAGATATTTCACAACTGAATATGAGAATATAAATGTTTAAGTTTTCCATATATACATTCAAGCAAATATACATGCAAGAGTATACATACATATATATGCATACACATACATACACACACATAGGAAAGCCGCGGTAGTGCAGCGCTAGCGTTGTCACCTCACAGCAAGAGGTTCTCCCGTTTGATTCTCGGCTGGAGCACCTTCTGTGTGGAGTCTGCATGTCCTCCCCACAGTTGAGTGGCGTTCGAAAGACATGCATGAATGAGCGTGCCTTCGTTGAAGGTTGGGCGCCAGGCTGGCACCTCGGCACCATAAAAATCTACTGCCAATTATTAGCGGACCAGAGTTCTGCTGTGGTGACCCCTAACCGGAAAAAGCTGAAAGAAGAACATATATATATATATATATATATGTATATGTATATATATATGTATGTATATATATATATATATATATCTATATATATATCTATATATATATCTATATATATATATATATATATATATATATATATATATATATATATATATATATATATATATATATATATATATATATATATATATATGTGTGTGTGTGTGTTTGTTTGTACACTGGATCCGGACACATGCTTGACTAGCATATGTCCAAATCACAAAACATCGAACACAACACACATACACGAAAACGCTTAACATTGACAAGCGCTTCCGTGTATGTGTGCCTGTTTCGTAGATCGGACTATAGTGCAGGTAAGGGAAAATTCCCTTTTCCCCACTGTAGTGTGATCTCGGTGTAAGAATAATAAAGTAGGGGGTGGGGGAGTGCAGGGGGGCAAAGCCCCCCTGCAGAAATGTAGATTTTTTTTTTGAACTACACATACACGGAAGCGCTTTTTGATGTTAAGCGCTTTCATGTATGTGTGTTCGATGTTTTGTGATTCGGACATATGCTAGTCGAACATGTATCCTAGACCCATGTACACACACACACACACACACACACATATATATATATATATATATATATATATATATATATATATATATATATATATATATATATACACATACACATACATATAATGTATACACACACACACACACACACACACACACACACACACACACACGCATACATACACACGTAATAAGGTTCAGAAGGAGGAGTGAAGTTTATGGGAAGACAGGAATTCAGCATTTTTTTTTAATGTTGGACTGATGATAGTAGCAAAGAAAATAAATGTCATGTATATTGTATTTAAATAGAAACATGTTAAAAGGGTTCATTTACTATTCTGTTAATGTATGTTTGCCTATGTCTGAAGTGATAATTTAATAAAAATGTTTAAAAAATGGTTTCTGTTACTTTGTAATTATAATAATATATCAGGAAACATAAATCCTTTCATTGCCCTGCTCATAAAATCCCAACTCTATCGAGTGTCTTCTCTGCATCATGACCCATCAACAATAATGGAATCTTCTTGCACTCTTCTTCCCTCTGGATCATCAGTTGCTCTGTCGATGTTGTCAAATATTTGCCTCCCTTCTTTAAAACTACATTGATCCATATCTACCAGTTTTGGCAGCACCATAGCCATTCTCTTAGGATGTATAGACAAATACATGGTTCAAAATCAAAATTGGTCTATATAAAGTTGGGTTTAAAGAGTCCTTGCTTTCTATGGGTAGTAACACCACAGCTTTCTTTCAAGCTGCTGGCACTGTGTCTTCTTTTAAAATATTGTCAAATATAACCTTCTAGATTTTTATCATATTCTTCCCTCCTAACTTCCAAACTTCTACAAGAATACCATCTGTTTCTGGAGACTTCCATGTCAATTGATTATACTGCCATTTTTATTTCATCCCCTCCCATCTTCACTATTAATTCTTGAGCTTCATCTTCCTCTAACTCTGGTATATTTAGGTTTTCCATAAATACTTCCAGTTGTGACTTTTCTTGGTTCCCCCATTTATCTGTTCCATACATAATTTCAAAGAATTTCTGAAATATCTCTAATACCTAGATAGGGTTTTTGGTTATTTTTCATGTCATAGGCTCGTTAAGTTTGACAATACCCTATCTATTTTCTGTTACCTAAATTGTTGTGTTAATAGTTTTGTGCTCTGGGGTTGTTAATCACAAATATTTCCTTAATAGCAGCCTTTCTAAAATCATGCATATTATCTAAATACTCCTTTATTTGTCTTTTAGCACTTATCAGTTGCTCCTCTTCTTTTTCTGTAAGATTCACATTTGTTTGCAGTACTGTAACTTTAGATTTTTCCCTCTAAATAATACCTATAACTTTTTCCCACATCACAGCTCTCACAAGTAGACTTAGTGTTAGGTAGCAGCAATGGGTACTTAGAAAGTGAGACAGTTGTTACACTGCCTCAAGTTACCTAATGCTAGTAAACTGGCAACAGATGAATTAAGGAAGACTAGTCTCATGATATCAGGACATTTGATGGAGGAGGTGTTCAGTAAGAATGTGTACTATGCCACCTGCAGTAAGTGATCCAAATGGCTTAGCCATCCTACAGGAAGGTTTGTCCCAAATACATAATGAGTGCCAAAATCAAGGACTGAAACTAAATGCCAAAAAATGCATTATTGTATCCTTTAGGAAATCATCTACCCCATGGAATGACTACATTGACAATATACCCCTAAGAGCTGACCCAGTTGTTCTTGATTTGGGAACTTATATAGACAGTGACCTAACTTTAGATCAACATGTGTCTATCATTTTAAAAAAGTCCTTCTATATTGCACAGCTTATAAACAAAGGGATTGGGTGTAGATCTTGGGATGTCATTGCCCCCCCTTTACTCAGCCTTCATTAGGCTATTCATTGTATATAATTCCCCCCTTTGGCATGTATCTGGCCGACACATACAACAACTGGAACGTTCACAGAGATACCTTACTATAAGAATGCAAGGTGTAAACAACATGTCGTACATGGACTGACTCAAGGTATGCTGTGATCCATTACTGATTGATTTACTGCACATCAGCAAGTCAAATGGTGTAGGGATCTAAACCTTTTCTCCAACATCAGCAGAATGGTTTGAAGGGACAGGCATATCTCGCAGAGGATACTGCTGGTCTGGAACAGATTCCTCATCCAGATAAAACAAAGTGCATCCCTGTCCATATTCAAGCACAACTTAGATCTGTGGATGGGAAACAAAATATCTAACCTAACACTGCCCCCTCTAATACTAATGGATGGAGGCAGCTTCTAAATGTTTTATCCCATGCTTAGGTCCCCTGAAATTATGTATAGCACAATCCCAGGTGTATTTTCATTAGGGGTATTATATAATTATTGACCATGGGATGGTTAAGGCCAGTCTATAACCAAATGGGGAAGTTTATTTTGAGCACAAAAATGGAAATTAGCTAACCTTAAAATGGCCCACAAGGGCAGTTAGCCTGGTTCTCAACTATGAATGTATGATGGAGGAGTGATTCCATAGTAATGGTTTAGGGTACTATGTGAACTGAGATACAGTAATAGTAGTGTATGTGCTATACAGGCAGAAATAAGGTGAAAGTATTCACTAGTACTGACAATGAGTCCATATATTGGTGCCACTAATGCCGTAGAAAAACATGTTCTGTCTGCACACTGTGATAAAGCAGAACTAGTAATTGTATACACAGTATGTTAGCTGTATGGTTTAACAGTCTATGCATTGGTAATGCAAATGAGTCAGTCTATAGATAGGTACCACTGATGTGGTATAAATCCAACTGGTATACATATGGTGTGATAAGACATAATCAGATGTTATATGCTCAGTATAAGACAGAAAGATAAATGATATAGGCATGAATGCCATAGGAATAGCAAGCACAGTTCAACAATTCAGAAGTGATACAAGGTGGCAGCGTAGGCAGATGACACATGATATTGGAATCTGTGTCACAAGATTAGCAAGCACAGTAAGCACAGTACTGTGATTTAAAAGTGATGTGATCGAACAGAAATTATGTGTATTCATTATATATACATGTCAGTTGATTATATATCATCATTTTTATTTCATCCCCTGAAGAGGCGCTGGAAGCTGTTGAAGGCTGGGGTGGGGGCCGGAGGGTGAAAGGGGAACTTAGTGATCTAAAAAGGGCAATTTTTTAAAACTATTTACTACCACAATATAGGTTCACTTGGAGGACATTTTAAGCTTAGCCAATTTCCCTTTTAGTGCTTGAATTAACATTTCCTGATTGGTCTTACCTATCACATGGTTGATAACTATATATTAGCCCTAGTGAGAATAACTGTGATCATACCATAGATAATTTGAGGGGACCTACGTAAGGGATGCAGGATTTAGGAACTGTCTCTATCCATTGGTGGCATGAGGGGCAATCCTGGAGTACATTTTCTATTACCCATCCTTAGATCCAAGTTGCATTTGAATGTGGACAGGAATGAGCATTGTTTTGCTTGAATGGATAGTCTGTTCTGGAACAGTGGTAGCCTCTGTGACATATATCCATCTCTCCACAACATTCAGTTTAGATACCTAGACTGAGTATTTCTGATGCCATTTGACTTGTGATGTTCAGTAGGCCCATCAGTATTGGGTGGAAGGATGCCTTGTATGTCAGACACAGGTCATCTCTAAGCACTCTGTAGGATACTGAGTATAGTGATAAATCTTTGAGGTGGTCCACCCAAGACCTGTTGTGTAAGGCTTATATCCTTTTAGTAAGGTATCTCTATGGTTATTCCAATTGTTGCATGGGTCTGGACAGATACATGCCAATGTGGGCATTATTCAGAATGATTGCCCTAATGAGGGCTTTGTAAAGGGGGACAATAACATCTCTAGATCTAGTTGCAATCAATCTGTTTATAAGCTGTGCAATACAGAAAGACTTTATGAATCTGGGCACATGTTGGTCAAAAGTTAGGTCACCGTACACACAAATTCCCAAATGCCAAACAACTGGGTCAGTTCTCAGGGAGTATTGTCAATTTGGCAGTTCCCTGGAGAAGATGACTTCCCAAAGGATATGATAATTTATTTTTTGGAGTTTAGTTTTAAGTCATGATTATGGCACCAGTTATTGTTTGGGATAAACCTTCCTGCATGATAGTAAAGTAATTTGGAGATTCAATAACTGCTCCTAGCTTGCAGTCATCTCAAACGGAGTCGGCCAAAGCCCTTTGGTATTTCCTTGTACTTTTGAGGTGTATATGCCAAACAGAAAAATTCTCAGCACCTAACCCTGGGGGACTCCATTGGTGACTGGTCTCTTTGTAGAGATAACTTGAGGTTCACAATCCACAGAACTGCACTGACATGTTCAACAGTATAACTGTTATTAATTACTAAAATAACAATGAAAACCATAAACTATCAGCAGTTGGAATGAAACAACAAAGTGTCAGTTGTAAAAAATAATAAGCTCTTTCTTTCCTTTATTGTCAAACACTGAACAAAAGTGCTTATTATTTTTTACAACTGACACTTTGTTGTTTTATTCCAACTTCTGATCATTTTATAGTAAATCTTCTTCTTCTTCTTCTTCTTTCAGCTTTTCCGGTTAGGGGTCGCCACAGCGGATCACCTGTCTGCTCATGATTGGCAGTGGAGTTTTACAGTGTCGAGTTGCCAGCCCGGCACCCAACCTTCCACAGAAGGCACACACATGCACACACTCATGCCTAGGGCCAATTTAGAGTGTCCAATACACCTACAACATGTCTTTGGGATGTGGGAGGAAACCAGAGCACCTGGAGGAAACCCACATTACCACAGGGAGGACATGCAGACTCCGCACAGAAGGCACCCCAGCCAAGAATCGAACTGGAGAACCTCTTGCTGTGAGGCAGCAACACTAACCGCTGCATCACCGTGGCGGCCCCAGAGCTGGATCATGGTTAAATGGGGCCCTAGGCAGGGTATTAGATTAGGCCCCCACCCAGAGCATCCCCTCCTGCAGCAACCTCCTACCGCTCCAGCAGCTGCCCCCTCCCAGCCACTCTAGTGTTCCGTTACTTGGCTATTTCTCCTCATTTACCATAACCACAATTCAAACTTGTCAGAGCGCATGCTGTTTTCTTATTTACTTCTACAATGATTAGAGATATTGAAGTAAAATAGCACAAACACTGATAGCAATTTGCTAAACAAACAATACAGTCTCGCAGTGGAAACAGACTTAGCATGAACAGTAAACTTCTCTGCCCTTGAAACTCACATTCATTGAAACAGCATAAAAACCCACATTCATTTTTCCATCTGGCCAGCAGAGGACTAAGCTTACCTCTGGGCTGTTTTCAAACAATAGGTTCCTTACACATTTTTAGGGCCATGCATACATGTATACATTCTTTGATTCACCTTCCTGATTGTATTAAATTATATTTATTGTATAATACAGCACACTTGCTAGAGCTTGTTTTAAATTTATTGTTTTGAACATTTTTCCAGTAAGCAATGAAACAAAATTTGTGAGCCAATAATGACAAAACTGCCCAATTCAAAACATTTCCATCATAAGCGTCTACTCAAACTTCTGTCATTACAGTCCACCAATATCAGTAAATATGCACAATCTCTGCAGAAGTAAAAGTCACATAAATAATTCCTCATTAAAGGGATCTGTAACTAATGAAGAGGTTGCTGCTAGTAAACAACTTTATATTTCATTGTTTCATCTACAAATAATGTTACTATTGCCCTTGAAGAATTGCCTATGTTACATTAAAAAATGATAAGCTAGTAATATTGCAATAAGGAATCGATGGTAAACTGATAACAGGTTCATAGTTACTAGATAACTCCTCCAAAGGAGGACATTCACAGGACTGCATCATCCACTCCCTTTAAAGTACAACACAGTACAGTATTAGTAAGTCATCTGCATACTGTGGGAGTAGAGCCCACAGCCTTCTACATCAAAAGCAAGTATACTGCCTGTTGTGCTACTAACAATGCAAAAGGAGTTGGCATAATCAGCACTAAACTTCTTCCCCTGAAGCTCTCAACTCCATGTAAAATCCACTTGACACTCAACTAAATCTCTCAACTTTGTAGCACAAGAAATCTGGAAAGGGGGGGGGCAAAGGCCCAAAACCAGGGAAACATTTTAAATATTGCTTGTATAACTTAAAAGGCTATCATTATTTAGTGAATTCTGTTCTCACTGATTTGCCAGAAAACCACACATTTTAAGAGGAACAGACCAAAAATATGAGCCAAATATTCTGTGAAAATCTGGACAGTTGAAAGCTATGAACTCAACTCCTTGAATCACAATTGTGGTATGGGTAGAAAATTCAGGCTATTGTTCCTCGTACCTAAGGTACAGGGTTTGAGCCTGAGCAACACTAACCACCAGGCACACCTAACTGGGGCATTTTACACACACACACACACACACACACACACACACACACACACACACACACACACACACACACACACACACACACACACACACACACACACTAAAAGCAACAACGTCCCCCACACACACTAAAAGCAACACCCCCACACACACTAAAAGCAACAACCCCCACACACTAAAAGCAACAACCCCCCCACACACAATAAAAGCAACAACCGCACCCACACAATAAAAGCAACACCCCCCACACACAATAAAAGCAACAACCCCCACACACAATAAAAGCAACAACCCCCACACACACTAAAAGCAACAACTCCCACACACACACTAAAAGCAACAACGTCCCCCACACACACTAAAAGCAACAACGTCCCCCACACACACTAAAAGCAACAACCCCCACACACACTAAAAGCAACCCCCACACACACAATAAAACCAACCCCTCCACACACAATAAAAGCAACAACCCCCCCCACACAATAAAAGCAACACCCCCACACACAATAAAAGCAACAACACCCCATACAATAAAATCAACAACCCCCCCACATACACACACAATAAAAGCAACAACCCCCCACACATAAAACATGATCAGCATAAAAGCAAAAACACTCAAGTAACAACTAATGTGATTGAAAACTTTCCTTACCTGGAAGCAGCCAAAACACTTGGGCACAATGATTGGGCAGCAGCATATGTGAGCAGAAAACTAATGTGATGAAGCAGATTCTCCTTAAAAGCTGTAATGTATTTTAAAATTGCGGGCTGCAGGAACGCATGCATAGACGTACGTGACCATTCTAAAGAAGAACACAGTCCTCCTTAAAGAAGATGCTGCCACCATGGTCTTGCAGCTGTAAAGGTGTGGGGGGAGCTCCTCC
The DNA here is from genome assembly GCF_019279795.1 of Protopterus annectens. NCBI lineage: Eukaryota > Metazoa > Chordata > Ceratodontiformes > Protopteridae > Protopterus > Protopterus annectens. Next base: position 1,175,184,987 of record NC_056739.1, on the reverse strand, counting down.
CTCTTGCTCTATAGTTCTGGCACCCTTGATCTCCTCCCTTCTTAGCTACTAATTCTTGAGCTTCATCTTCCTCTAACTCTGGCATATTTAAGTTTTCCATAAAATTTTCCATTTGTGTCTTTTCTTGGTTCCCCTGTTCCTCTGTTCTATACATATGCCACTGGACTAGCAAGCACAATTCAGCTATTTAAAAGTAAAATAGTGCCAGCACAAACAAAAATAACCCTGGATACTGGCATGGGTGCCACAAGGCTAGTAGGTACAGTACAACAATTCTAAAGTGATACAAAGAACCAGTACATGTATGGGTTTCAAAAAACTTTTCAAGCACAGTACAACAATTCATGAATTTTACAAGTGTGCATTTCTACTTAGAACACACAAAAACCAGTACAGGTATGGGTTTCAAAAATCTTTCCACGCACAGTACAATAATCTATGAATTTCACAAGTGTGCATTGCTACTTAGAATATACAAAACTAGTACATGTATGGGTTTCAAAAAACTTTCCAAGCACAGTACAACAATCCATGAATTTCACAAGTGTGATTGCTACTTAGGACACACATACTAATTTAGTTCACCAGGTAATGATTCATTCATAAATGTATATTTAAAAATAAAACTTCAGTTCACAATGCAAATGGATTTATTTAAATTTTACATTTGCTTTTAAAGTGATTAACATACTCACTGTTAAATATTATGGACAATGGGAAGGATTCAGTAATCCTTCCTTACGTGCAAAAGCCCTGCTTCTAGTCAGAAGATACAAACACCAATGAAGAGAGGAACACTTTTAAGTTGTAGATGAATGTCACAAAACTTGCAAGTACCGTACAAGTGAAAAGTGATGATACTCAGTTGCTTAGAGACTATGCATGGAAAAATTAAAAGCTAATACAAGCACCAGCACAACTGCCAGAATAAACAGTTTGTGCAATAAATTAAGAGAGATCTGGTAAAATAATGATGCAGTTATTTGTCCGGACTTGCAAGCTGTTATGGTTTGCACAACTGTTTAAGCCATTTAACTACAAGTACAGGAGCCACCGATAGTTGCACTGACTTGTGAGCTGTTATACATTGTGCAAGTATTTAAGGAGCTAGTTTGCACGTCTCCTGGAGTAAGATGAATAGAGCAGGCACCCAGTGGATACTATATTGTGCGGGTTTGCATGGTTATGCATAGTACTTACTCTGTTGCAGTTTAGTACAAACAAGAACAAAGACATACTACACAGCAGTAATTAAAGCAGACAAAAACAAGCAAACCACTTACAGAAACTAGTGTTGCTAACAATATAAAAAACAGAGAAACATCCAGAACACTGCAAGTTCCCCTTCACCCAAAAGAGCAAATTGCAAAAATAGTTCCAATTAAAAGCAAAAAGATACCACTAACAGGCACAAAAGTTTCAGTATTATTTTTTTTTTACACTTTCCCCAGACTAGAAGTAGGGCTTTTGCAAGTAAGGAAGGATTACTGAATCCTTCCCATTGTCCATAATATTTAATCAGTGAGTATGTTAATTGCTTTAAGTGCAAGTGTGACATTTAAATAAATCTATTTGCAATGTGAACTGTAGTTTTATTTTTAAATGTACATTTATGAATGTATTATTATCTGGTAAAAGAAACGAGTCAGTTTGTGTGTTCTAAGTAGCAATGCAACATTGTGAAATTCATGGAATGTAGCAGTCCTCCTGCACACTAAACTAAAATGTAATACTAAGTCATCTCAGCTTTCTATGTCTCATATCCATTGGGGACCAGGATAAAAAGTCCAGTTTTTACCCTCTGGCCAGCCCTGTGTCGAGCCTAAAGAAACTACTATGATGTCTTAGATTTAGTCAATTCTATTTCACAGTACTTAGTTTTAAATGTATTACTAAGACTTTCACTGCTCAGCAATACTGAAATGCATCAATGAATGTACTTATGGCCACACTAGCTTCTTACCTAAATGCATGCAGTATGTGTTGGTTGAGTGCTAACTCCAATAACCTGGATATGCACTACCTTTGGTCTCAGGGCAGCAGAGAAAACATTCATTGGTGTGCAAACAGACTTCTCAGTTTAGGATAATTTGTCTGTTAATCTAACACCAACTCTGTCAAATAGCTCACCAAGTTCTAGGGGAAAAAGTACTGGAATATACATTTGATATCATGTACTATAAAAATTAAAACAGAAGCGAAAGTATTTTATTTCTTTTTGCAGCAAACACGGATAGTACCACTGACCAGTAAAAATCTTCAGATAACTGTACGTCCATTTGCACTATATCCAAAAAACATGACTTAACAAAACCTGCAGATTAACAAAAAGGCCAAAACAGTAGATACATTAAATGAATGGTTACTTACATGATCAGAAGATACAAACACTAGTGAAGGGAGGAACAGAATTACATATACCAGCACTGCCATTTTGGAAAATAGGGTCCCACTGCTCCTTGTAATGCATTTCTTTAATAATCTTCATGTTAATAATTAACTATGAGATCAATGTAAGGCTTTAAACATTAAACCCAGTATCAACTAAACAATCAAAGATAATTCTAGCAATGTCAACAGGTTTGTGGTAAAATATTTTTTGTGAAATTCAAAAAAATGTGTATGTTATGCAGCTTCAGGTTTGCTTTTTTGAATATAAGATGGTGATATACTTTGCAAATATAGAATTTAAGAAATTATTTTAAAATGAACAGTCATATTTTTCAAGTTAGTATTTACTGTAAATGAAAACAAATTTATATTCGCCCACACATGACTTACAGGAAAATGTTAAACAATAAGAATAAACAGAATATTGGAATTATGTGAGCACATGGCCATACATGCTTCATGAACTTTTTAAAAGCATACATCGCACTCATTGATAACAGAAGAAGAAGTAATCTTGTATAAAAAAAAATAATATAAGTTCTGTTCTCTACCCTTTAGTCTTAATTTACATTACATGTAGAAGCAAGTAGTAAAGCAGTGCAAAGAAAATCTAATGGTTTTGGCTCATGAGTCATTCTTTTATTTTGAAGATTTCTCAGAATGTAACCATTTGAAATAATATGACTGCTAGAGCGAGTCCCGAAACAGGGAGAATGACTGGCTGAAAGAATGGACTTACATATAGAAAGTCTGCAATCCCTTTTCTCAGAATATTCCCGTTTCTCTGAGGCATAGCATATATATGTGTGTGTGTGTGTGTGTGTGTGTGTGTGTATATATATATATATATATATATATATATATATATATATATATATATATATATATATATATACACATTTGGTGGGTGTGGGGGTTGTCCCCAACATGAGGGGGTGCCGTGGGCCTTGTCCCCCTTGCAAAAAGAAGTTTAAAGGAGAAGAATGTTTTTTGAGATGCGCTCTTTTTCGTTTTCAGTCTTCTTTTTTGGCACTCAGCATTTCAAGTGTGAGCACTTCATTAGGGAGCCTCACATCAATATATCATGAAACCATCCAAAAGGAATTTCAAAAGGTGCAATATTCACTAGTGTTTCCTTTGCAGTTATTAACCTGCTGCAATGATGCTGGTCTGATAGTAGGGACTGGGATATTTTTGTATGGTTAATTACAGAGAAGTCTCCAATGTTGCAGTAACTTGGGTTTAGCCTAAAAAAGACAAATTATTGATCTGCTAAACTGCTGTGACTTGTATAGCTGAACTAACAGCAGCAGTGATGCTACATAACAAAAGCTAGCTAGCTGCTGATGGCTAAGATGCTACATTATAGCTGTTCCCAAACTGAAAAGGGTTATAATACTGCAGAGTATAAAAGGCCCTGTGTGGAGAAAGGCTGTAATCCTGCACTCTAGCTAGTCCAGTGGTAGAAACTTTTGTGATGTGCCAGCAAAAGTGGTTTGGTAAGAGACAATGCTAAGATGACAATGCTGCTGGCTTAGTGGCAAAAGGAATGATGTGCTTTGGAGTAGCTCTCACAAACAGAATAGTTGAAGTGTCATACCAACCTCTCTGGTTGAATTACTTCATCTCACCTGTAGCTGTACTGTCATCCTTTAAGTGGGAGCTTCGGATAGAAAAAAACATAAAGAAACACAAAAAGATTGAGATGAATTATTTGTGAGAGAAGTATGTGAATTTGTAAGCACAAGAGAGTAAATTATTGTGCAGTGCATTTTTTAAGACTCATGCCTGAAAAAAGTAGAAATTGCAGTTTGACTAAGTCTTAAAGTGTTCATATTAATTATTACTCACAAACATAACAATTATACAGTAAAAGTATTAAACACAAAGTATAAGCAGTGGTTTATCATATTTTCCACAATTTACAATGTATTTTAAAAGTAGATGTGGTATATTTTAAAACTAAATTCAGATTAAGAATTTGGAACAGTAAAACACTATCCCATTTAGATATTTTTCAGGTCATTATGCTGTTTGGAGATTCCGTTGCAATCAGTTCATGATACTGATTCGAAAAGCAACTCGCCAGAATTCAGCAGCTGTTTTTTAATATCCCTTCTGAATTTCTCAGGCCTTGTGTCCACACTGGAACTGCAGGACTGGTGCCTTTGGTACCCTCTTGTGACAGCAACAAACGCCTTAGAAGCTCAAGCTCCTCTCTACCTGTAATTCCATCTGCTATAAATCTTCCAGATTTCGTTACCACCTGCAAAGACAACAACATCTAATTTCAGAGCTTGAGTGAGTAAGTCAAGGTTTTGCTGTTTATGGGGTCTTTTCCTCCTTACAGATAAGTGCTTAATTTGTATTCTAGATTTTGCTGTTGTGATAGCTTTCTTTTTGTCCTTTTTCTACCTTTTGCATCTTTTTCATCGCTAGTATTTACTCCTGCTTCCCCTCCCTGTCTTCCCCTCCCCGTCTGTTCACATTTTGGGCCTAGGCCCTTTCTTCCTTATCACTTTCCCTCCTACAGGGTCAAGTGGTCACACTAACTTATATATACATATATATATATATATATATATATATATATATATATATATATATGTATACACAAATAAAAATTTAATTTTTCTTTCTTTCTTTCCTTAAACGTTTAGTTTTTGTGATTGTTGTTAGCATAACCCATGGAGAAAGAAACCAAGCAGAGTTTCTATAAGTAGAAACAGTGCAGGCACAAGTTGCCTCGCAAAGATCTTCAGGATCTGTGCCTAGTTTGCTTGGGGGCACCACATTTAGATGCCAGCTGCTCTACCTGCAAGGGGTTTAGTGACAGGATGCTTGCAAATTGGAATAACAAACTTGTGAATAAGAGGATTCTTTCTGCTGATGCTCACCCTGTAGAAACAAAAAAGAGAAGAGGAAACTGGGGGAACCTTCAGTGCTAGAAAAGCTTTCTCCAGCTAAGACAACTAGGTTGGCCACTTCACTTTAGCCAAGATGCCTCCTCCCAGTCTCATTCTTCTGAGCCCTGGGTCTCTTCACTAAGTTTCCCACCTTCTAGACTAAAGTTATCTCCTCGGTGCCAAGATTATCCTGCACTAAGAAGGATTTCACTCCTCTGTACTGAATGGGAAGTTTTTTTCAGCACAATTGTCCAAGTTAATTTCTTCTAGGCCTCCTTTCTTTGCTTTTTTACAGTCACAGAGGTCTTTGAAAAACCCTACTCAGCAAAATTGGAAGCACATGATGTTAGCCCTTGTCAAGATCCAGATAAGATATGTTGTAATCCCAGCCCTGACAGTCCCTATTGTGGGCCGAGGATCGACTCAGGTCTTTCTATCTGTCTTTCCTCCTCTGGGCCTGGTTTCAGCACCACCAATTTTAGATCAGTATAGACTGCAGTGCTGGCACTGTTGCAGGGACTGGCCTCCTATCTTCGACACCGATCACTTTGGCACCTGTATCCTCATTGCCAATTCTGTCGGTGTCTGCAGTTACTAGGTCCTCTAGGGGACAGTGTTGAGCATCCTGTACCAATCTTGTTGGCACCAATTCTGTTGGGGCCCTTTTTGGTGTCAGAAAGCTTGGTTTTCAGTTCATCAGGCCAAAAGATCTCTGTCCTCTTCAACCCAGAGATTTTGGTGCTGATGGTAGGAGCTGGGTTTACTCCTTCGGTTCCAGCCTTACTACTATCAACTTTGATTCCAAAGGGTGTAGGTATTTCAGTGGACTCAACAGTGTAGAAAGACACTGCTCCAAGTATCTACATGCCTACAGCTGCAGAGGCTCTGGTGCTGCCCTTAGATGCCAACAAATCTGGGCTGTTGGGTAGGAAATCACAGTTGCTTTCACAGGAAAAGAAATTGCATAGGATAGAAGTGATGAGATCTTGGCTTTCTTCTTCATCAGATAGTTCTGAAGAAGCTTGGTAGCCTAGCCCTCCCTATGGGAGAAGAAATGCAAGAGGAGCCACTAAGAGTCCCCATCAGAGTCCCCCACCCCAGATACAGATTTAGACATAAAAGGGGTTTCTCTCAAATCCACATAGATGATAAGGCAGAAGGACTCATGGTTGGCTGACCTCACCTATCCAGAGGAACAAATCGTACAGGAGCTCTACAATCCCTCTCCCCCTTCTGCAGGGATAGTATCTCCACCAGATAAACTAGTCAACATGGTCTGTTCCAAAATGTGGAAAGAGCCAGATATGGCGGAGCACATCACCAGAAAACCTGATAGGACTCCACACCCCTAAAGACAGACCATTTTGGAGTAAAGGACCCTCTGTGAACTCTATTGTTGTGGCTTTGGCTACCAAAAAGGATATATCCCTAAGGATGCTCAGTCCTTTCATCCTCCTAATAAAGAATCTACGAGAATGGACAGCTTAAGAAAGCATGTCTATGTGTCAGGTATTTTTCCAGTTTGAGCCCTAAACTACATGGTGCACATGATCAGGTTTCAAAGGGACATTGCACAAAAAATAGCTGACATTTTGAAGCAGCTACTGGTGACCTTTCTCCCAAATAGAAACCCAGGTGGCTGCTATGAGTACAATTTCTTTCCTTTTCATGTTTCTGATTCATAATGTGACAGATGGATCAACTATGGCAGCAGGATCAGGCCTAGCTATGAAGAGACTGACCTGGCTAATACTGATGGACTTTCCAGACCACTTTGAAGTGGCATTCATTAATGCCCCATTGAAGTGGCATTCACTAATGCCACATTCAATGGAGTCTCACTGTTCAGGCAACAAGTAAAAGATGGGCTGTCTAGCTATAAGCTAAAGGGCAAAATACTCACACTGGTTGGGATTAAGTTCTGTGCTTTCTAAAGGATTTTCAAACACAACCAAAAATGGGCTAAAGATGTATGGTTCAGCAAGTCCCAAACATTTGCATCAGAGACAGCAACTGAATAGAAACTCACAGGCTAGAGAAGAATTTCAGACTTGTTGCTGACCTAGAGGTACAGGTGGTCCAAACAACCAGGGGGGAGGGGATCCTTTCAAATATTTCACTCCTGTGATCTCTGAAGGGTTATCCCACTGCTCCCCTCTGGAGGCAGTCAGATGATGCCTCTTCTTACATGTTCTGCCATAGATAGCCACCCCGATGGACTCATGGGTTGGGAGAATTGTATCCAGAGATTATTTTATTTCCTTTTCCACAACTGTACCAGTCAGTTACTCTTGCCTCCTTACAGTACCACCCAGAAAGAGAGAGGCTGCAAAAAAAAGTGCAAAGCTGCAACAGCACCTCAAGAGAGTCCTACCAGACCAAACAGTATCTGGATTTTACTCTAGATTCTTTTTAGTGCCCAAGAAGACTCAGGACCTAAGGCCAATATGAGATCTTAATTGGCTGAACAAACATTTAAAAAATGAGATTTTCTGGATGGTTACAGTGCAGTCAGTCCTAATGTGTCTACTGGCAGGAGACTGGATGTGCTCCGTGGACAACCAGGATGCTTATCTGTACATAGAAAGTAGACCCAACTACCAGGAGGTTCCTTTGCTTCCAAGTGGGAGTCAATCATTTTCAGTTTCAGGCCCGACCATTCTGATTCACCTCATCCCCTGTCCCAATACACATGTGACTTTAATGGATAAGTATTTTCCTGTAATTAAATGAATGGTTCCCAGCAGCCACTTCACAGGAGTGATTAGTGAGTGCAAGGCAGTATTTGCTCCAGATTTATCAGACTTTGGGGATTATCATCAGCCTGTCCACATACAATATTCAGCCATCTTCCATATACAATATTCAGCCATCTCAGGATCGAGTACTCATAGGCTGTGGTGCAGTGGTAGCATTGTTGCCTCTCAGCAAGAGGCTCTCCAGTTCGATTCTCGGCTGGAGTGCCTTCTGTGTGGATTGTCCATGTCCTCCCTGCATTTGAGTGGGTTTGCTGTGGGCACTCCGGTTTCCTCCCACATTTCAAAGACATGCATCTTGAGCATTTCTCCCTGGGCCTCCACTGAAAATTGGCTTCGTTCTAAGTTGGACTTTTCCAGTAAACAGATGTTAAATAAAAATAAATAAACACTTTGCAACAATTGGCAATGCTTCCTCAAGAGAGAGTTGTAACTACAACACAAGGGGTGACACCCCTAATGTTACAGGACAAACCTTCAGCAGTGGCCATTCTAAAGGCGTTGGGCTTGATGTCCACCTCCATCCAAATGGTACCTCTGACCAGGCTTAGGATGGGAATTCTGCAGTGGACACACCGAATGTAGTGGGCTTAATTTTACCAGCTGCTTGTATACATAATCACCATGTTGAATGCTGTGAGAAGGAGACTGCAGCGGTGAACCAATTCTCAGTACTTGTCAACCTGAGTTCCTCTTACCAAATCAATTCCCAAGGCAACAGTAACAGCAGATGTGTTTTCCCTCAGGTGGGTGCCACTTCATGATGGTACAAGGTTTCCACCTAGAGTTACCTCAGATCTAGTTTGCCGCTGCAACAGATCGGAGGTTCTGCATTAGCTCGGGCCAGTAAAACTATTTTTTCATTCTTTACCTAAAACTTTTGCTAGTTAGATAGTTTAAGGTAGTTTAATAGAGTTTTATAAAGCTCTTATAGCTTTTTGGTGTGCTTACCTACTTATATCCCTTTCCATTAGTGTGCTTTGAAAATTTCTAGTTGGCCTCTTGTTTTCGGCCTAGTTTAAAACTCTTTTTCTATATATATTACAGTGTGTTTTATTCAGTGACCCTTTTGTCACAATTTATACAATTACTTAGATAGTTATAGTTATTTGCTGTGTGGTGTGGTGTGTTTAGCCTTAGATTTTTTCAGATAATGCTTAGTAGTTAATTACTGTTGAAGCTTGCAGTTGACAGTATCTTTGTCATATATTATTCCGTAGACAATATTAGATAAAGTTTGTTGTGTCTCTTAGCAGCTATCCTCTTTTTTTCGCATAGTCTGCTTAGGATTTCTTATTGTGAGCTTTAGACAGACTTTTTCTGTCACTTTAACATTTATATTTTGTGGGACAATATTTTTTCTCTCAGATTTTCAATGTCTGACCAAGACAAGCACGCCAAGTCTGGTTTTAAAAAGTGCCCAAAGTGTGGCCAAAAGATGTCTGTAACAGACAGCCATGTAAATTGTGTGTACTGTCTAGGAGCCCTGCATTTGCAGGATAGCTGTGCTATATGCCATTCCTTCTCCTCAAGGGTCCTACAGGAAAGGAAAAGAAAACTTATTGACAGAGGGTTGTTGAAACCATCGTTTCAAGAAGCTTTGAGTGACCAAGATGGATCCAGCAAGTCCTCAAAGTCTTCTAAGACTTCAGACTCTAAGAAATTGAAAAAATCTTCGCCTTTGGCTCCACTGCCATTGGAACCAACAGTCTTTACCTTTCGGAGCCGGTCCCCTGTCTTGGAACTGGTGTCCAAAGCTCCTAAGAGTCCATTACTTCAGTCAGTACCACCTTTGGTGCACTCATCTCGGTCCTCTATCAACCTTTCAGATCTGGATGTGGATCGTGTGGTGCAGAAGCTATCGGCACCAGCCTTGGCAAAAATTTTATTGGCTTCGACCCAGATGGCTTTGGAGCCAAAGACCCTTGCACCAGCTCAAGCTATTCCTCCTCAGAGCCATGCTGGTCCTTCTGAGCCAGAGGAGTCGGATCTGTTGATAGTGGAACCCTTGGAGTCAACGCCTGCTCCAGTGTCCTTGGCTCCATGCACTCTGACATCCTAGGTGCCAATTGAGGACTCTAGGAGCTGACACTCTCTGGTTGGGTCCAGGGAGGATAGTCGGACTGACTTGTCGGTTCCGACGCTGCCTCTCGGTGCTTTGGCTCGGATGAGCTCGGCTTCTACCTCTGGTTTGGAGCCCACTGTCCCGGTGCCAGGGGCATCGACAGTTTCTTTGGATCTGTCGGTTCCCTTGCATTGGAGCAGAGGTGCTTTCAATGTCATGAGGAGAGCCATGACTCTTAAGACACCCTCAACCTCAGGTCTAGCTTCCTCCTCCCCAAAAGCTCCTGTGTCTGCTTCTGCCTCACACATCCTGACCAAGCGTAGAGACCCAGAGCCTCAGGAAGCCCCATTAGGTGGCACTTGCTCTTCTGAGACCTCACCAGAAGCTCCCACTGATAAGGCTTCCAGGAAGAGCTTGTGTAAGAGGAAACATCTAGACTTCACTCAGGAGTCTCTAACATCGGATACTGACTTAGATGAGTCAGAAGGGTCCCCATGGTCCCCCTCTGAAGATATCTCATTCGCTGAGATACTTGAAATCCTTAGGCAGAGGGGTGACTGGCAGTCCAAAAGCCCTACTGAGTATGAGTCACTTCTCCTGAAGGCGTTTGCGTCTCAGCCCTCTGCCGCTTGGGTGTCTTCCCGCTTCGATGAGCTGATGCAGCTGGTCTCACGAAGGGCGTCGGAGTCTCCGGATACTATGGAGCCTGTCCCTAGGAGGCCTGATAAGTTCATTTCTGTCTCCCTTGACAAATCTTTCTTAACAAAAGGTGTTCCAGTTGATGCCATGGTGGTGGCGGCAGCCACCAAAAAGGAAATGTCTGAGACTTCCTTATCTATCCATCCTCCTAACAGAGACTCCAGGATCATGGATAGATACGGGAAGCACATGTTTAGTTCAGCGACTTTTGCTCTTCATTCACTCAACTATTTAACCCATTTTACCAGGTTACAAAGAGATCTCCTTAAAGAACTTGAAGATACTCTTCAGGGTACAGTAGCTGCTGGAGCTACCGACAAAGTTGCTGCCCAGCTTGCTACCCTCAATTCTATAGTAAACTCATCCATGTGCCTCTGCAGCTGATGGAATGAGTAGGGCAGTGGGTACAGGAGTTGCTCTTAGGAGACACTCCTGGTTGCGCTTGCATTCCTTCGTGGAGCCCTTCATGTCATCCTTTGTGAATACTCCCCTTGATGGCTCATCCCTTTTTGGGCCTAAATTGAAGGAAACCTTAACCAGGTGTGAACAGGATGGAAAGACTCTGTCTGTTGTTGGGGTCCGTTTTTCCACCCCTATCCGACCCTACCCTAAGAGTCAAAGGGGAGGAAAAATGTGGTTCCAAAAAGCCAAAGAAGCCTTTCAGGACACACATGGTGAACCCCCTCCAGAGACTGAGGAGAGGGCAATAATGGAAGACGCCAGCCTTGCGGCAGTGGGGGTCCGCAACACCAGGATGACAGAGATCACTTCTCTGGGAAGCCCTACCAGCGCTCCTGAAAGGATGCCCGACTGTCCTGCTTTGTTGGCAGTTGGGGGTCACTTATCTTTGCATCCAGATGCCTGGCTCAAAATAACAAAAGACAGCTGGGTACAAAGTATCATTTTCAGAGGATACTTCATCCCATTCACCACACCCCCTCCACCCATAAGAAAAATCCTGGATGTTTCACCCAGTTAGGGAACAGGCAACAATAGAGGTCCAACTAACTCAAGATTCTTTTTGGTTCCAAAAAAGACAGGGGACTGGAGACCCATATTGGACCTCAGCAGACTGAACAAATATGTAAAGAAAGAGAAGTTCCGAATGGTTTCACTTCAGTCTATACTTCCCTTCTTAGGGAAAGACAATTGGATGTGCTCGATAGATCTCAAGGATGTGTACTACCACATAAAAATGGCCAGGTCATCCAGGGATCATCTGCGCTTCCAGCTGGGAGCCAATTATTACTAGTTTTGAGCCCTGCCCTTTGGTCTCACTACAGCCACCAGAATGTTCAACAAATGCATGGCAGTGGTCACGGCTCAGCTGAGGCGTCTAGGATTCCATGTGTTTCTGTACCTAGACGATTGGCTCCTTACAGCCACTACCAGGCATCAACTCATTCAGGCCTGGGAGTCCACTCTGTCACTCTGCAATCAACTGGGCATTACAACTCAACTCAGAAAAATCTGCCGTGTCACCATCACAGCATATCGTTTTTATCGGAGCAGAGCTGGACACCACCACCACCACACTAATGCTTCCAATAGAAAGAGTCTTTCTTCTTCGTCAGCATGTCAGCGTTCTGATATCCAAAGACAGAGCACCAGCATCAGAAGTTCTGAAATTATTAGGCATGATGGCAGCAGCAATTCTAGCCATACTACTAGCTCGTATGCACATGCAAATACTACAATGGCTGTTGTTCACTCAATGGTCTTACCAAGAACTTCCTATGTCTTACACGATAATGATCACAAATTCCTGCAAAAAGGATCTTCAATGGTGGTTGACCTCACTTCATGTCACGATAGGGCGCCCATTTGTGCTACCCCCTCCAGCGGCCATAGTGACCACGGACAATTTCCTGATAGAGTGGGGTGAGGGCATTTTCAGGGAAAGACAGGCCAAGGCACATGGACTGATCAAAAGACACATCCGCATATCAATGTCCTGGAGATGAGAGCAGTACTTTTGGCGTTGCAGTACTTTCAGGATGCTCTTCCTCTGGGTATGATTGTGATTCAGATGGATAACATGTCGGTGGTCCGGTATTTGAACAAACAAGGAGGAACCAGGTCCTACCCCCTTTATAGCGAGGCTCTCAGAGTATGGCAGTGGGCGGTTTCCACCCAGCGCTTTCTGTTGGCAATGCACATCCCGGGTAAATCCAAAGTGATAGCAGACAAGCTGAGCAGGACAATCTTGTTGCCCCATGAGTGTTCCCTCAAGAAAGAAATAGCAGACAGGATATTCCACAGGTGGGGGCAGCCTTGCTGCAACCTCTTTGCCAGTCACATGAACATGAAATGCAGAAGCTACTTTGCCCTGATTCCAGCTCCAGGAGAAGCCCCAAGGGATGCACTCATATACGATTGGCCTCCGGGTCTCCTCTATGCATTTCCACCAATCCCATTGATACCCAGCGTTCTACAGAAAGCAAAAACACTAGGAAGGACCATCATTCTAATAGCCCCTCACTGGCCTTGTCAGATTTGGTTCCCCTTCCTTTGACTTCATCTTTTGGAGGACCCTTGGAATATGGACCCAGTTCCGGACCTTCTGATGCACTCGTCGGGGAAACTTCATCACTCTCTGCAGTCCCTGAAGCTGACAGCTTGGCTGCTCCAATTCCCATCATAGCCAGGTTCCATAACCTCTCCAATGAGACAAAACAAATCCTCTTATCCTCTCATAAATCTTCTACTAGGAAGCTATATCTTAGCAAATGGAACAAATTTTCTATATGGGCCTCTAAAAACAATATTGATCCTTACCAAGCCCCTATGGCCACCATTTTAGAGTTCTTGACTATGATTTTTAACAAAGGAGCTGCAGCAGCAACAGTTTGTGTTCAACTGGCTGCTATTTCTAATTTCCATCTTGGATTTGTAGGATTGAATATTATGTCTCACAAGTTATCCAAAGCCTTTCTCAAAGGGACTTTTCATATTAGATCACCTGTGAAATCCCCCTATTCGCCATGGAATCTAAATTTTATGCTTTCCCACATAATTCTTCTGCCATTTGAACCAGCTTCCTCTTGGGACCTCAAATTTTTGTCACGGAAAACCATCTTTTTAGTAGCTATTACTTCTGCCAGCAGAGTGTCAGAGCTTCAGGCTTTATCCATCAAGCCTCCTTATTTGATATTCCATGCTGACAGAGTATCTCTTAGAACAAACCCCTCATTCTTGCCCAGAGTTTGCACTGAAACCAATCTCAACCAAATTACTGATTTGCCAGTCTTCTTCCCCAACCATTCAAACAATTTAGAGTACATGCTGCACAAACTTGATGTTCACAGACAGCTCAGATTTTATTTGGATAGAACAAAAGATTTCAGAAAATCAGACCAGGTTTTTGTTTCATTTTAAGACTCCAGGAAGGATAGACCAGTGGCTAAATCAACTCTGTCTAAATGGTTATCTGATTGTATCACCTTTGCTTATTCAGCTGATGCCTATGCAGCATAAAATTAAAGCTCACTCAACCAGAGCAGTTTCTACATCATCTGTTTTTTCTGCCAGACTTCCCATTGATAACATTTGTGCAGCAGCCACTTGATCAAAACCTCATACCTTTATCACTCATTACAAAGTCAACAAAGCCTCCAGGGACAGGGCCTCCTTTGGAACCACAGTCCTGAGAAATATACTCCCGTAAGCCACCCAAGATTGATGGTGCTTGGGACGCTACCCATCAGTAAAGAATGAACAGCGATAGAACAACTTCACATAAAGAAGTTATGTACTTACCATAATGTTCCATGTGAGTTGTTCATCTCGCCTTCATTCTTACATCTCTCCCTCCTATCCCCTCCTGGGCTGTTAGATGACCGAGATGCTGGATCCATCCTGGTTGCTCAATCCTTCTATACCCTTTCTTGGGAGCGAAAGAATGACATATCGTATTATTATACACAGCAAACAAAATCTGAGGTAACTCTAGGTGCATCATGGGATAGGGACTTGGCCTTGAGCTATTTGAAGACCTCAAGCTTTGCAATTGGCTGACTCGGAGCCGAGGGATCGGCTCCGAACCCATCAGTAAAGAATGAAGACGAGATGAACAACTCACATGAAATGTTATGGTAAGTACATAACTTCTTTTTTTGAAAGGTTTACTGGCACAGACCATCCATATTAGCTAGGGCTATTCCAGTGTTCAAACAGGGCCTGAGAAATTCATCAGTTATGTACTTACAGGAACACTAGAATTTCCTGATCTCTGTTTAGACACTAGAACTACCCAGCCATCATCCCCAACCAAATTGTCCTTGCCTCAAAGATATATGGGGACTGTCCGAGTGGTGTGCTTAAGGTTATGTTGATCTTATGGTCTTTCTTGTCTATAGCAAGCATACTTCATTTGAAGGATTTAAAGCAGGGGGAAATATGGGCAGGAGGAGCTAGAGCTTCTGAGAAGTTTGTTGGCATCACAAAAGTGAGCTAAACACACTGCCGTTGTAGTGTCTAGGCAGAAACCAGAAAAATCTAACATTCCAGTAAGTACATAACTTAGATTTTTCATAAATCTAATTTGAAACAATACTGGAATATTAATAAAATATAACAAGCTAAGCAGAGTTTTGACACACCTTCAATAGTACCCCCTTTAATTGCTGTATTTGTTTTTTTTTTTTTTTTTTTTTACAAATGGTGCTACAAGTGTGAATGAACAACAGCTGATCATAACACATTTAAGTTTGAGGTTACAGTAGTATTTTTGATGCTTGGAATTCTGTAGCACTGAATTCAGAGAATGAAACTTAAGATAGTTTTAAAAATAATATTTTGACATCCTCTCTGTATACCTTCTTTATCCCCAAACCTCTCATGGAGGGTGGTTTTCCCTGTGCACCCCTAACATGTCTTGCCTTCCAGACCAACATCAAATGTGGCAGTTATTTTTCCTTGATCACCTCAGAAAGTCAGATATCCCTAGAGACTCTAGTCCAGAAGTGGTCACTGGGTTTTATCTATCAATTTCACCCATTGTCCCTAATTATGGAGTTTCTGTAGAAAGCAAGACAGAGCATGGCCAATGTCATCCTCATACCCTTTTTTGGCCTAGATGTGTTTGGTTCCCCCTGTTTGGCCTCAACAGTTAGATAAGCCTCTTCTCCCCAAATCTCTCAAAGGTCAGTTCCCTCACCCATCCAGGAAATCTCATCTAGACTTTATTTCTCTGAAACTAACTGCATGGTTTCTCCACTTCCTCTAATGGTCCTGGACTCGTCTTATCTGATCCATGTGGTCCAAATCCTCAAAGTCTCTATATAACTAGCCACTAGAAAAATCTATCACAGCAAATGGACAAAGTTTTCTGTTTGGACAACTGACCAAGTGATAGAACCATGCTCACCACATATTCAAGTGGTGTTACAGTTCATAGCTAATAAAAGTGAATGCTCTAATTATTCTGTGATCAGTGTCCACTTAGCTGCCATTTCCCACCACTAAACGAGATCTTAAATCTGTGTCATAGAAAGCAGTCACTTCCACTAGAAGGTTTTCTGAACTCCAAACTTATTTTTTTAGCCCCCCCCCATATATAGTTTTCCATAAAGACATGATTTCATTGTGAGCAAATTCAGACTTCATGGCACAAGTAGGTACAGAAAGTAACCTCAAGCAGAATATTAACTTTCAATTTTCTTTCCACAGTATTCTAATCAGGAAGAGTATTTACCACATTGTCTTGATGTTCAGATTGATTTTTATCTAGACAAAACAAAATATGTCAGAAATGATAACAGATGGGGCAAAAAAATCCAAAGGTCTCTCTGTCTAGGTGGCTTTCAAATTGCATTGTGTTTTGTTACAGAAAATGCAACAACTCTACATGACAAATTGAAAGTACATTGAGACTGAGATATGGCTACTTCTTTAGTCATTTTTAGAAATGCTATTGTGGGTGTAAACATGTTGCTGAGACATGATCTTCAGTGCATTCTTTTGCAAGATGCAAACAGCTGTATGTGATCTCAAGGTCCAGGTCTACTTGCAGGGCTAACATATTTATTTATTTTTATGTGATAACTGGGTAGCTCACTGATCCATATGAACCTTTTTCAGACTCAGCCTGAGAGCACTTTCTGAACAAGTGGCATGTTGAGAGTTGAGCAGTAGACAAATAAGGCTGAGGGCATCAAACCCTGGACTACAGTAAGCAGTTCTTTAACAGTTTATGGCTTAATCCTCTGTGCTAACTACCAGACAAAGGAAGTTTGAGGGGCATTTTGTCTTTATGCCACACAATAAGTTTATGCTAGGGACTGTGTCTTATGGTTGAAGTGGATGAACCAGATCATGTAAGGTACAAAAGATATGCAATTATCTTAATTTAGATCTTCATGATCCATATTATTCCACTTCAACAAACCCACCCATTTTCTTCCATCTTTTCTAAGCTCCTCTGTGGTGAGACCTTTAGGATCTGACCACTAATATTATTCGGTAATGTCATGTAGCTATTATTCCTAAGCACAATTTCAGTGTTGAGAATAAGGGAGGTGAAGTGTATTGCAGGAGTTTTAGAACCACTGTAAATCTTAAAGTTGCAGCTGACAGTTCTATAGTTGAAGTGGCTGGAAGTGGATCATTAAGAGTTAAAATTATAGCAAGTAAATACATTTCATATATGTTCTCATAAGGGAGACCACCCTGTAGGATTTGACAACATCCTATATTCATGGATAAATGAGTGCTTACAGATGTCTAAGATACACCACATCCTGATCAATTACATCACAGTGACTGTGAAACAGTGCCAAACCACTAGGTCTTGGATCCGTCCTCGAATCTGATTTCGGACACTTTCCAGGCTTAAAGTCCATAGCTAAGGCTCCTTCCTTACCCATAATCTCCTCCAATCTCCGACATTGCTTCAGATTTCATTTGCTTTTCTTAGAGTTCAGGCATAGTTCCATTAAGCAGACTCTCAGATAAGTGTAAACTTTGTTTGCTCTTGTTTGTAGTTTTCTTCTGCCCTTTGTTGTCTATCATTGGTCAAGACATTTGTTTTTGCTTCCTCCCCTTTCTAGTATCCATGCATATCCACAGCTAGTGGGGTTTGGCTTTATTGGCCTGAAATTGTCTATTAAAACAACAAAACAAGTCATGGGCATTCAGAATCGCCAATTAGCTGAAATACCTGATGTTCATAAGTATCATTTGCATATATCCCATGTGCCTCTGATACAAGAGGTTTGTGGGGTCACTCAGTGGAAGTTCTAGCTTTGCTGGAGTTTTCATTTTGTTTTTGCTGATTGTTTTTACAGTGACCTTCTCATTCATTGTTTTAGTTTGTTGTTTGGGAGATTTTTGCAGTGATCCTAATGATAATGGACATCAGCTGGGTATAACAGCCCTGTGTTTCTTCTGCTTAGTCAAACACTCTGCTTGTGCTGTGCTGATAAGGCCAAAATATGCATATCCCCACTTAATGATTCTTTTTTTCAGTGACCTTCTCACTCATTGTTTTAGTTTCTCCTTTCTAGTATATATAAAAAAAAAAAAACTAGATATTCATTTTTCTCCTGTGGTCATTTTAGCTTTGTAAGCAATCTGTCAGTTCCATTACTAGTTCCCTAGTAGTTTTCTTACTTACCACTGTTGGTAAATGTCTTTCTACCCTCACATTTGATTGGATATTTCTTTAGGTACCATTGTTGTTATTTTTCTTCTTTATTGACATTTTGAAAGTTCTGCTGTTGTTGTTGCTGTTTTTGCATTTGTGGTTGCTCTTATATCATGCCTAATAAATCAACTGGTTTTAAAAAATGTGTTTCTTTTGACCATAGAATGCCAAATTCCAACACTCATACTTAATGTATGAACTGCTTAGGGGCAGATCATTTGGAGGAAAGTCGTGCCAACTGTACAGGTTTTGGCCACTGGGCAGTTGTTGAGTGCCTTAATAAACTTGTCTTGAAGAGTCTTATTCCTCAGTCTGCTACTTCATTTGCTTCTGGACTGTCCCTATCTTGGAAGAAACTAGTAGATAAGCAAAGAGGGGAAAAGAGTGAGAAATGAAAAGAAAAGTTTAAGGAAGCAAGGAAGTAATCCCCTGGCCACTCTTCTTCTTTTTCATCTCTTACTTTGGCTCCTCCAGCTATGCTTACTAAGACTTTGGATCCGGCTGTTAATTTGGGTCCGTCCTCTGTCTCTTCCAGAACTCCATCTTATAGGGAGCAGAGGTTTTCTCTAGAGCCTTTTTCTTCCAGGTTACATTCTTCTTTATTGCAGGAGTCAACTATTTGCAAGGCTTCTAGACTTCTCTCATCTTCCTCCTTTAGGTCTACCAGAAGTTTGTCAGAGGCTGATGTGGATAGAATGATGAGGAAATTTCTTAGGACTCAAATTAATTTGGGGGTTCTTCTGGCTGCATCTTCTATTGGACCCATGAGCTTTGGACCTTCTCCTATGCCTATAAATACTCCTACTCCAATCTGTCCTCTGGCGTCAGAAGTTTTTATCTGAGTTTTCTGGGATCTTTTGCATTGGATCCCAAGTTGTGGACTTCTTCGACTCTGGCATCTTCTCTTATCCAGCTGGTCCTGATTTCATTGGAGCCAGATGGATCTCAGTGCTGAGTCTGGGGGTATGGGTTTGACTCTGAAATTTTTAGAACTGTGTCTTCCCCCCAGACCTTTGGAGTTAGACAGCTTGGCTCTGACTTCAATCTTGAAGCAGGGTTAGGGAGATAATCTTGGCCACCCTGTTATGGTAGCTTTGGCTTCTAAAGGAGTGATTTTGCATTCTCCTTTGGCTCTTGCCCTTGAGGCAGTAGAGTGAGCCCTCTTCATGTCAGGAGTTCAGACACCCTTGCCCACAACGGCTCCATCCATTCCAAAACTGTCAGCCCTGGGTCCTGAGCCTGCTCATTCTAGTCCATCAAAGCAACCGGTCCACGCTAGTTTTGATTCAGTCCTTGTTCAATATTCCTCTCAAACTTCTGAGTCTTCCTCAGCACACCCCCTGTAGAAGATCCTCAGGAGCATAAGTGTAAGAAGAGGAATGTTGACTCCCCACAGGAGTCTATAGCAGAAGATATGGATTTCAATTAAGGGGAGGGGTCCCCCAGATCACCTCTTAAGTACATCTCCTTTGGGGAAATTCTCAGATTTTTGAAACAGAAAGGGATTTGGTCATCTGCAGTCCTTTCCCAGGAGGAATCCGTTTTCCTTGAGGCTTTTGGCTGTGGCTCAGCTACTTCCTAGGTGGTTCCCCAGCTGATGAGATGATTGACTTGATCTTTCACTGGACATGGAAGGAACCGGATGTTTCAGAACAGATTCCCAAGAAACATGATAAGTACTTAGTCGCTCCTAAAGACTGTGTTCATTGGAACAAAGCGTGGCAGTGGGTACCATGGTAGCAGCGGCAACCACTAAAAAGCTTGCAGAGGAGAGCTCATCTGTCCACCCTACTAATAGAGACTTTCAGACTTTGGACAGATATGGGAAATGTGCTTATGCATTAGCAACCTTTGCTGTCAGGTCACTGAATTACCTGGCACATATGATGAGGTTTCAGAGGGACTTTCACGAAGAAACTTTCCAAGTCCCTCTCTGGGTCAAAGCCTGTGGAAGACAGGAAAACTTTGGATTCATAGCTGACCACCTTGCAATCTCTTTTGAACACTTTCATGTGATTGATTTTAAATGCAATAGAGGGCATCTCTATTGGTGCAGACACAGGCATTATGGTATGAAGGCATGCCTGGATGAGGTTGTGTGATTTTATGGAACCTTTCAAGACATCTTTCATTAATGCTGTCTTTGATGGATCCACCCTGTTTGGCCCAAAGATCACATACACACTCTCCAAGAGTGAGGAAGATGGGAAAACACATTCTGACATAGGTATACAGTTTTTGAACCCCAGAGAATTTTTATTTCAGAAAACAGAAGGGGGTAAGAAAATGTGGATCCATAAGTCCCAAGGGTTTTCCCAAGATTCTTCTGGAGGGAGAGATCCTCCTGAGTGAGGGTGTATTGTAATGGCAGACATTGCTGTCATGGGGGTGGGATGTTAAGGTGTTTACTTTATAGAGACAAGGTGCAAGATTTGATTTTTGTATGGGGTAACTGGCTAGGCTTAAAATGGTCCATAAGGGCAATTAGCCTAGTGCTAATCTATGAACCTAACAACTTATGGCAGAGGAGGTCTGCAAAATCAAGACTTTAGAGGTCCTTTCCGAAAAGCCTTATCAGTGCTCAAGAATGGTTGCTTGACTGCTGCACTCTGGAGTCAGTCTGGGGGCACTTATCTCTGCACCTAGAGAACTGGACATCCATTACCAAAGATGGTTGGGTGCAGACAAACATTACCAGGGGCTATTATATTCCCTTTCTTTATCCACCCCAAACAGCAAAGAAACACCGTGGTGTTCCACAATCCCAAAGAAAAACAGCAACACTACAAATCAAATAGCTGCTGACGGAAAGAGTAATTTAAATGCTTCCACCAGACTAGTAAGTGAGCGGAACTTACTTCAGATTCTTTTTTGTACCAAAAAATAACAGGGACATCAGGCCTATCCTAGACCTGAATATATTTGTCAAACACTCAATGTTCTGAATGGTCATGGTACAGTCCATCCTCACTCTCCTACATACGAAAAGATGATTGGATGTGCTTAATAGAATCAAAATAGGCAATCCAGAAAGTTTCTCCACTTTGGCTTGGAGACAGTCATTTCCAGTTCAGGACCCTGCTCTTTGGCCTTACCACAGCCCCATGGGTATCCACCAAATTCATGGCTTTGGTTACAGCTCATCTCAGACTGCTGGGCTTCCTAGTATTCTCCTATCTGGATGACTGGCTCCTCACTTCTCCTGATAGGCATGTTCTAATCTGGGCTAAGGATCATCTTCTTCACCTTTGCTCCAGACTAGGGATTACAGTGAATTACAACAAAAACCCTAGCCCTGACAAGACACCAGTGGAGACTGTCAACACCTTCAATACTTACTTTGTTGAATCAATACCCAAACTATTTAACCCCAATAGCTCCAATACAATGAACCCCAAAGACCCAGCTTCCTCTTCAACAACTAGCCCCCAAAACCTTCTCCCTCAAGCCCATCTCCACAACATACATCAGAACCCTAGTCTCTAAACTGAAACTATGCTCTGTATCTGCTGATAACATCCCATCATACTTTCTTCATACACCTGCACACTTACTTGCCTTTCCATTACTATCATTATAAACTGCTCAGTCTCTGAATCTAAAGTATCATCATTCTGGAAACAGTTCTACACCCTACCTAACCACAAAGGAAGTAACTCCACTGATATCTCTAATTTCAGATCCATTGCCATCCTCTCCCCCATGTCTAATGTTCTAGAAAAATGCATAGATACTCAAGTCATGGAACATCTCTCTCAGGAAAACCTATTTACTCCTACACAACATGGTTTTCGACCAAAACATAGCACCTATACTGCTTGGGTCTATGTCATATAATCGAACTTCCAAAATTTCGAACACCATATATTCGAACTTGGAAGTTTAAAATATGACAACATCGAAACCTCAGAACAGCAAATTTTTTCCCGAGGAAAATATTCGCTGTTCCGAAAAACACACACAACACAGGCACACCAAAAATTTAATAAACCTACACTACACCTTACATACACAACTATCTATGCACTAACCTTAACCCAAGCCCTAACCCTAAGGGCCGTCACTATCGCACACTTACCTTACCCGCACCCTAACCCTAAAGTCTGTCACTAACGCACACTTACCTTACCTGCGCCCTAACCCTAAAGTCCATCACTATCGCACATTTACCTTACCCGTACCCTAACCCTAAAGTCCATCACTGTCGCACACTTGCCTTACCCGCGCCCTAACCCTAAAATCCGTCACTATTGCACACTTACCTTACCTGCACCCTAACCCTAAAGTCCGTCACTATTGCACACTTACCTTACCCGCGCCCTAACCCTAAATTCCGTCACTTTCGCACACTTACCTTACTCGCACCCTAACCCCAATGTCCGTCACACTCACACACTTACCTTAACCCAATCCGTAACTTTCGCACCACACTACAGAAAATGTCGAAGCCGCAGAAACAGTCAACCAAATTCTTTCCCTGGGAAAGAATTCGAATTTCCGCGGCTTTGACATTTCTATTTTTTGAATTTCCTTGTTCGAACTTCCAGCATTCGAAATTTAAGACAGTTGATTAAATAACAGATACCCTGCTGCTCTTCTGTCCTTTCTCAATACTATTTTCCTGGACAAAGATGACCATAAACTTATCTCATGTCTCTTCCAGGATCTCTCAAAGGCCTTCGATACTGTTTCTCACTCTCTACTATTAAACAAACTGTCTAACCTCAACTTCTCCGCAGGTACAGTGGCATGGTTTGCAAGCTATCTAAAAGATAGATTTCAGTCAGTAAGATGGGACACTGTTTTATCTACTCCCCTTCCAATAAAAATGTGTGTCCCTCAAGGATCCATTTTAGGGGCACTACTATTCAACATTTTCACCAACTTGCTCTATACTTCCTATCCACTCTCCTCTATTATCCAATACGCTGATGACTCTACAGTCATAACAATAGCAAACTCTCCCTCCGAACTCTTATCAGTACCCAGTCTTCCTTTAACTCAGTGGAAACATGGCTCTCAAACAACCAACTCATCCTCAACCCTAAAAAAACAAAGCTCCTACTCTTCCTCCCTAAAAGAGCCAACCACATTAAGACCTCTTTTACTATCCAGTCACTTAACAATACCGCTATTGCAGCTGAATCTAACTCAAAACTCCTCGGTATCAGAATTGATGATCAACAAAATTTGATCTCCACATAAATAATTGTATCAGGAAAACTCACCTTAAATTAGGTCTATTATATAGAAATAAAAAAATTTCTCACTCAGGAAGCAAGAATTGCTCTCACTAACACTTACCTTCTCCCCTGCTTAACATATTGCTCACAATTCCTTACTAACCTTAACTCCTCTCTCCTTACTAGACTTGAGACTACATACCACAAAGTAGCTAGATTTGCAACTCAACAATCCTATAGATCTCACCATTGTCTCTCTCTAAAATATTTAAACTGGTTTGAGCTGCCCCACCTCCTCCTTCTCTCTCAGCTTCAAACCACACACTCAATTCTTTACCAGCCATCTTTCTGTCCAGCCTTACACTCTGTCATCTCCCACTATGCTCCTTCAAGAAACCTCCGCAGCTCTTCCCAAGACCTCTTAAATATCTATAAGCCCAAGTCTAAAGCAGGGTGCAACTTATATAGCTACCACCCCTCTATTGAATGGAACAAACTTCCTCTTGAAATTTGAGCACTCACACATTCCAAACAATTTAAACTAACTTTAAAAGAATATTTCAAAGGGCAATGGATCTGCCACTGCTCAAACCCACCTTGATAACACTCTGCTAATCTATGTATTCCTCTCTCTTATACTTTACTGTTATCCTCTATTATCAATTGCAAAAAAAAAAAACTTTACTCCTATGTTGCTGTTTTACTATGCTTTTTTATATTTACTACTACTTTTACAAAATGCTGTTGCTGTCATCTAGCTGTTTGCCATTTTCTACTTATATAATATTTGTATAATGACTAAATGTAATCTGTATAAACTGGAGCTTTTCTCCCCGGGCTTCTGCTGAAAAAGGGCTTTGGCTCAGTCAAACATTCCCGGTCAACAAATGTAAAATAAATAAATAAATAAAAATAAAATCTCAGTTTTCCCCAACACAAGTCCTGGAATTCATACGTGCACACTTAGACATTACTTCTCAAATAGCAAACCTACTGCAGACCAGTTTATCTACATTATGGAATCAGACCTTATAACTGCTTTCCCTTCAAACCTCTCTGGCCGGGTTGGTCTTACAACTTTTTGGGTTGATGGCAGTTTCCATTAGCCATATTCCTCTGGTAAGATTCTAAATTAAGGTTTTACAATGGACAATTGCAGTTCAGTGGTCAATCTGGCATCAGCCTATGAACTTTCTCATATGCATTACCAACATCTGCAGAGAACATGTAACTTGGTGGATTCAGTTCTTGATTGTCTCCCAGGGCCATCGATTTGTTCTTCCCTTCACCACAGCCACTGTGACCACGGATTCTTCCCTGATAGGATGGTGGGGCATTACATGGAGAAGATGATCTAAGGCACGTGGTCCCATTTGAAGGCCAATCTTGACATCATTGTTCTAGAGATGAGAGAAGTCCTACTAGTATTGCAGGCATTTCAGGATGTCCACCCTACAGGAGATATCTCTGTAGGAATGAACAATATGTCGGTGGTCTGGTACATCAACAAACAAGAGGAACCCACTCCTACCCCTTGTGCTGAGAAGCGATACAAGTGTGGGAATGGTTGATCTCTTCCAGTCACTTTCTAATAGCAATGCACATACCAAGGAGATCCCAGCATATTAGCTGTCAGGCTGAGCAGGTCTGTCCTGCTACCTCAAGAGTGGTCTCTCAATCCAGCAGTGGCAAAATGGATTTTTCATCAGTGGTATCAACCATGCTGTGATCTCTTTGCCTCTCCCATCAATTCCAAATGCAGCAGGTTCTTTGCCATCATCCCTCCTGAGAGGGTCACAGAGAGATGCCTTCATGCATGATTGGCTTCTAGTCTTCTTTATGCTTATCCATCAATGCCATTAATTCTGAAATTCCTACAGAAAGCATCACAGTGAAAGAGGGAGGTCACTCTAACTGCCCCTTTGTGGCTTCAGCAGGTGTAGTTCCCTTTCTTCTGGCCTCACTTGGCACAGCCTCCTTGGGTGCTGGATCCTCATTCAGATCTTCTGCTATGTCTGCCTGGAATGCCTCATCTGGGCATTCAAACTCTCAAATTAACTGCATGGTTTCCCCATTTCCAAGGAAGGTTAGGCACTCCAGGCTTTCCTTCCAAGTAATATGTATTCTCATGTCTTTTCAGAAAACTTCAGCAAAAGCAATGTATAAAAGTAAATGGAAAAGTTTTCCATTTGGGCCTCTGAGACATTTAGATCCTTATTCAGCCCCTGTGTTAGCTGTACTGTTCTTGCTTCAGTGTTTCATGATGGAACCAGTTTCTGCATTATTAAAGTACAGTTAGCTGCAATATCCAATCTCCACACTGATGATAATCACTTCCCTCTGACCTCTTTTAAATTGTGTAAAGCCTTCCTCAAAGGTACTTTGTTTCTCAGATCACCTATCAAAGCAAGCATTAACTTAATCTCCATTTGAACCTACAGATAAAGTGGATTTAAAGTTTTTGATATGAAAAACTATTTTTCTGGTAGCTATCACCTCAGCCAGAAGAATATCAAAACTCCAGGCTCTGTCTTGTCAACATCCATATATTGTTTTCCACAAAGATAGAACTTCTATTCTGCACTGGTCTCTCTTTTCTACCTAAGGTGGCATCAGAGTCACCACTCAATTAAACTATTAATTTACCAGTCTTCTTTCTTAATTTCAGTAATAAGGGGGAATATATGCTTTATTTATTAGATGTGTATATAGACAATTGCAGTTCTACTTTCATAGAGCTAAACCTTTCAGGAAGTCAGATTAATTGATTGTATCCTTTTCTAAAGTGAAATTGGGTCAGGCTGTATCAAATGTTACCTTAGCAAGGTAGATGATTAGTTGCATTTCTCAGGTTTATAAAGACAAAGGTTTAACTTTATTGAAACTTTCTAAAGGGCATTCAAGCAACATCTGTATCTACTTCTTCTGCCTTCTTCAGTTGATGATATTTGCACTCCTGCTACTTGGTCTAATCCCCATACCTTTATCGCTCATTACAAAATGAATATTTTTTCCAGGGATAGGGTGGCTTTTGTTTCTCCCATCCCCCAGAATATCCTTTGATGAAAACAACCTTGAGAATGAAGTAGCTGGAGACTCTGTCCCATCAGTCAAGGAATGGATGGAAAAGAAAACATCAGATATAAAGGTTACGTACTTGCCTTAATGATGCATCTGTGTTGTCTCTTTCCATCATTCCTCAACCTCCCTCCCTCCATTCCCCCTTTCATTTCATGAAAGACTTCCATATAGGCTTCTGGTATGATTTTTATATATTTGTACTTATCTATATATCTATATATATCTATATATATATATCTATATATATATATATATATATATATATATATATATATATATATATATATATATATATATATATATATATATATATATATATATATATATATATATATATATAGTGAGTGACTCTTGTGCCATTTGACTTGCGGATGTGCAGCATTTCCATTAAGGCAGGGCTGAAGATTGCCCTATAGGCCAGGCATAAGTCATCTCTCAGCGGCCTGTAAGATGCAAAGTAAAGTTTCAGCCTGTCCACATAGGTCATGTTTTGGAGTCCCTGTATTTTCTTAGTGAGAAACCTCTAGGGTTTGTTTAGCTGCTGCAGGTGTCTGGTTAGGTACAAGAAAAAGAGTGCATTATATTGTATTAGTGGTCTGATATGTGCCGAGTACAGTGGAGTTATAATATCCCTTTACTTGGATGCTATGCCCTTGCTTATGAGGTGCACTACATAGAAATCTTTCTTTACCACTGTGGAAACACGGTGGTCAAAATTTCAGATTGCTGTCAGCCTGTGTTCCCACGTCTCGCGCCACTGAGTTGGAACTCATGGGAGTGGTGTTAATATTGTAATTTGTAGGGAATTCCAATTTGCCAAAGGGAATAATAATGCATTTTTTTGTATTTAGTTTTAGACCATGGCTTTTCACCAATGATTTGTTTGTGTTAGCCCTTCTTGTAATATGTTGACATCATTGGGGGACCTAATGATTGCTCCCAGTTTGCAATCATCTGCAAACTTGGTGAGCCAAAGGCCATCTACTTTGGCTTAGACTTCTGAGAAATAGATGCTAAACAGTAAGGGGTACAGCACAGACCCCTGTGGTACTCCACTGGTGACGGGTCTACGGGTGGAGGTAGAGTCACCAATTTTGACAGTGTGTTCTATCAGTGAGCCATTTTGCTACACATCTAGTAATGAATGGGTTAATCCCTATCAGGGAGAGTTTCTCAATGATGCCAGAGTGGGGAATTGTGTTGAAAGCCTTGGCAAGGTTGTGATTGGCTTTGTGCACTGCCTTGCCTTCATCCATGGCTTTGGTGACAAAAGTCTACCAGGTTTAATAAGCATGATCTACCCTTAAGAAAGCCAAACCTGTGGTCACCTATATGCTTGTTGATAAGATTCATGATAATTCTTTCCATGGCCTTGAAGATGAGGTTGGTTAGACTTATGGGTCTGTAGTTCCCAGGGTCAGTTGACTGCCCGTCTTTGTGTGTGTGTGTGTGTGTGTGTGTGTGTGTGTGTGTGTGTGTGTGTGGGAGTGAGTGGGTATATTGCTGTACTCCAGTCTGCAGGAACATAACCAGTTCTCAAGCTTTGATTAAAGAGAACATCAAGTGGGTTCACTAGGTCTTGTTTCAGATTGTTTAGTACACAACCTGGAATATTATCTGGTCCCATTGAGGCTGTGTTTTTGGCCTTGGCAAGAGCTGAGATGACCTGCTCTGTAGAGATACAAGGCAGAGGGCTGGTGTCAGGTATTCTTTGCAATATGGTAGGTGGGGTTAGAGGGTTGAAGTTTGCACTGAATCTGTCAGCTAGTGGGTTGGTGATATCTTCCATTTTAGTATGACTGATCCCAACTACAACCAGTTTGGGACATAGCTGGGCATTCCCTTTTAGATTTCAGACGTAGTTAAAAATGCCTTATGTTTATCCTCGGTTAGGGATGCAATTTTAGTTTCCTAATTTACTTTAGAAGACTTTACAAGACTTCTGATTTTCTTGTTTAGGCTTAGGAGATAACTCCTCCTTTGCAGAAAGAGATCCCTCTTGCTTTTGGACAACAATTTCTTTCTCTTATTATATAACCTGTTTATACTTAAAGTCCACCATGGTGGCTTGTATTCACGGAACGACCTGGTTTTGATCCGGTCAGTTACAGCAGAGTTTATGCAGTCACTTAAGTGTTTGTACAGGGCATTTGCATACACTACTGCATAGTGATCATTGATGTCTGCAATTGTGGGTGGTATGAAGCTTTTTATACCATCGCTTAGTAGGCTGTAGTCATCTTTGGTAAAGTTTTTTATAATTTTTGTTCCTGTGAGGGTGTCAGTTCAAGGAGTTACATCAAACGAGATTGATTTGTGGTCTGACGTAACTGGGCAGGGTATCACGCATGGGGAAGTACAGTGACCTCCCACGTTGCTGAGTACTATGTCCAGAACATTACAGCCTTTAGTGAGGGTGCAGACTATCTGTTTACAGAGCATTTGTGTTAACAAAGTCCAGGAACCAATGGGTGATTGTGTTTTTGCTTGTGTATGTTCCTCAGTCTATGGAAGGATAGTTGAAATCTCCCATGACTAAGGTGTTGGGCTGTATGGTGAGTGATCCCAGTAAATCGAGGTAGGTGGTGTGCTTATCCTGGTTCATGGTGGGGGAGAGATAGCTAGCAATGATGTGGTATGGTACTTTCCCAGTAGTTAATTTGGCATGGAGTAGTTTGAGAGAGTCATGCTGCTTGACCAGTCTTGAAGTGTATTTGGTTTTAATGAATATGCATATACCTCCACCTTTGGTTCCTTCATGGTCATTTTGAAGTCTGAATGTGTGGAAGGCATTATAGCCTTGCACAGCTGGGGTGCTGTCAGCGGTCTGCAACCATGTCTCAGTAACTGCACAGATGTCAGCATCCTCCAAGATGAAGAGTGCTTGCAGGAAGTGCAATTTCATCCTAGCATTAAGCAACACGACCCTGAGTTTGTCTTGATTAGATTTTGTTACATTGGAAAATTTGTTGTTTTGACATTGCCTAAAAGAGGCACTATGGGGGAGGCAAGGGCCTTTGTCAGTATCTGAAACCCTAGGGGGGACAGATGCAGACCATCTCTAGCAAAGCAGTGAAGTCTGTCTACCATATCCTCCCAGGGTGACAGGTACCGGATACCCCTGGACTGATAACAGAAGTTTAGCTAATTGTTGAATTTAATTATTTTTTGTTCATATTGTGGCATCATCCCGGGTGAGGGTAAAGTCGCCAAATATTGAGCAGGTCCGGTAAACCAAACGCAAACCTTTGGAAATACTAAGTTTAAATGCAGGCAAATTTTAACAGTTTTAACAAAACTACCAAAGGCAAAGCCCCAAACTCAGCCTTTCTCCTGCAGTACCCAACTCAGATGGGTCCTAAGTTATACACTTCTGCCAAAAATGTGCAGGGAGGCCCTCTTATTGTAAGATGGCTGGGTTAACAGAACTGTGATACCAAACAATCTAGATTCAGTAGATCTGGATCTAGCCTATGCTATATAAGACAATGAAACACAATTGCAAAATGCAGAGTAAAAAGCAGTCACAAACAGCAAAAATGAAGCAGCAATTCAATTAAATGCAAGTTAAGAAATTGCAGTGCTGGCTTAAAATATACTTATTTTTCAGTTTTTTTAAGTGGATGCCATGGATTTCCACGCAGATGCACTCTAGACCTCTGGCTAAAGTTGTCAAATGTTGAGCAGGTCCAGTAAACTGAGCACAAACCCTCACAAATACTAGGTTTAAATATAGGCAAATTTAAACAGTTTTAACACAACTACCAATGGGAAAGCCCCAAACTGAGCCTTTCTTCAGCAATCCCCAACTTAGAGGGCCCTGAGCTACACACTTCTGTGTAGTCACTTAATGGTCAAAGTGAGAGTGTTTAGTAGTGTACTATTAGATGACCCACTGCATAAACTGGCAGCTCTTTGAGCAGCTGGGAACAGTGGAAGACTATGGAGAGCGTTTCCTACAGAGGATTTTAAACTGGAGAAGTTGGCTTATATGCAAGCACGGGGAACAGAAGTAAGAATTCCTCCAATATTAGGAATCCTTGGAAATAAGTTCACTAACCCTGAGAAATGTTCACAAAACACAACTCCTTTGTACAACTTAGAAATATTTTGGCAGACTCAGGAGAACTTTGGCAAACTCAGAAACAGCTTTTGCAGTAACAGAGGAAGTTAGGTAATATCAGACTACTGTTAAAAACAAGTTAAGAGCAGTACAATAACAAACAGATAGAGTTTCTTTAACAAATGCAGACCGAAAAACAATTATAAATTCGACCAAATAAATAAATGCAGCACAAAAGTGTTAAATATCACTGAATCAGTTAGAGCAAGTGCAAAAAAAATATACTTATATCGGTTTTGTAGATTCAGATGGTTTTAGAAGCAATCCAAGTCTTACAGTCACAGGTGTCCAAGTCAAGCACAAGGAGGCCATGCCTGGATGTGGCTATTTGACTTTCTTCAAATCTTTTTTCATCCATGCTCCCTTTGATGGAACTTCTTTGTTTGGCCTGTCTGTGAAAGAAACACGTTCCTGCAATGAACAGGGAGGAAAGACCCTGTCTGCTGTAGGGATTCACTTTTCTACCCCTTTAACAATCCTTTTCAAGGAATTAAAGAGGAGGCAAGAAAATGTGCTTCCACAAATCCCTGGGATCTTTCCAGGATTCACATGGAGGTAACTCCCTCAGAGGCAGAGGAGAGAGTTCCAATGGAAGATGCCGGCCTCATGGCAGGGTAGGTTTGCAAAATCAGTGCTTCTGAAATTCCTTTCCGGATAGATCCTTTCAGTGTTCCTGAAGTGCTGTCAGACTGCTCACCTCTGGAGGCAGTTAGAGGACATTTGTCCTTGAATCCAGATGTCTGGGCTCCTATAACAAAAGATTCTTGGGTGCTAAAAATAATATCCAGAGGTTACTTTATACCATTTTTCAAACACCACCCCACAAAAGAAACAAGCTTCCTGATGTTCCACCCAATCAGAAAACAGCTGCAGCTCAAGAAATTCAGAAGCTGTTAGACAAAAGAGTCATACAGGAGGTCCCACCAGACCAGAAAGGTGAGCCAATATGTGAAGAAGTCAAAGTTTTGAATGGTCATGGTTCAGTCCATCCTACCTCTTTTAAACAAGTATGATTGGATGTGCTCTGTTGATCTTCAGGATGTGTACTATCACATAAAAATAGACAGGTGATCCAGAAGGCACTTGCACTTTCAGCTGGGAGCCAGTCACTTTCAATCCAGAACCCTGCCCTTGGACTAACTACAGTCCCCCAGAGTGCTTACCAAGAGTATGGCAGTGACAGCAGCTCAGTTGAGACTGCAAGGATTTCAGGTGCTTCCATACTTAAATGACTGGCTCCTCATTACTCCAATCAAGCATCTCCTAGAACAGGCAAAGGAGTATTTGCTCCAAATTTGTCAGTCTTTAGGCATTACAGTCAACATGCCCAAATCAAAGCTTCTACCAGTTCAGAGACTGAAGTTCATTGGTGCTCATCTGAATACGATTAAATCAGACCGCCTCTCTACCTCCATATCATGTGTTGTGTCCACACTCAAGTTCCAAGTTCAACAAGTCAGTTCTCATCCTGCTTCTCCCAACAGGCTAGTTCTGCAGGCTGTAGGGTCCCTGACAGCAACTATAGTTTTACTTCCCTTAGCACATTACTATATGCGTGTTCTGCAATGGACTCTAGTTGTTCAGTGGTCTGTTCTTTGACAGCCTCTATTCTTTCCAGTCAAACTTACTGCAGTATGCAGAGGCCATATTTGATGGTTGATCCATTTGAACAAGACTCATTAGTCGCCCCTTTGTTCTGTCTCCCCCCCCCCCTAAGCCACAGTAACTATGGACATCTCCTAACTGGGGTGGGGGGAATTTTTTATGAAGGATGGTCCAAGGTATGTGGTCCCCCTGCACATCAATTTTCTAGAGATGAGAGCAGTCCTTCTAGCTTTGCAGGCCTTTCAAGATGTTCTCCCTCTAGGGACAATCATGATTCAAGCTGACAACATATTTGTAGTCTGATATATCGACAAGCAAGGTGGAACTCGATCTTACCTCCAATGTTGAGGAGTTATGAAAGTGTGACAATGGGCAATCTTCTCCAACCACTTTCTAGTGCAATGCGCATCCTGAGGAAATCCAGTGTATTAGTAGACAGACTCAGCAGGTCCATTTTGATGCCTCACAAGTGGTCTCTCAATCAATCAGTGGTGGAAGAAATTTTCTGTCTTTGGAGTCAACTTTGCTGTGACCCCTTTACCTCTCTCCACAACTCCCCTGAGGGGTAGTCACTGAGAGATGCTCTAGTCCAAATTTGACCCTCGGTCTCCTTTATGCTTATCCCTCACTACCCCTAATTCCATAATTATTACAAAAGGTCAGTCAGTTTAAGGGCTCAGCTATCCTCATTGATTCCTTCTGACCTCAACAAGTGTGGTTCTCCTTCCTTTGGTCTCATCTTCTTCATCTTTTCTGGATACTGGACCCCAGTCCAGATCTTCTGTTAGATCCCTTGGGGATAAAACATCACAATATTCCAGCCCTCAAATTAACTGAATGGTTTTTGCAATTCTGTTGATAGCTTGACAGCCCAGGCTCTCTTCCCTGGTTCATAATATTCTTTTGTCATCACAGAAACATTCCACTGAGAGGATTTACAAGAGCAAATGGAACATACTTTCAGTCTGGGCCTTGAAAAATGACATTGATCCCTTTACTGCACCTATTTTTTCTATTTTAGACTTTTTAGCTTCTCTTTTTAAAGAAGGTGCTAGTTTTTCCATAATCAAAGTACATTTGGCAGTCATATCATACTTTTACTCAGGAGACAATGCTTCTTCTCTGGCTACTTCCAAATTATGTAATGCCTTCCTGAAGGGTACCATCACTTCCAGTGAAAGATCCATCATCACCCTGGGACTTGACAGTAGTACTGCAAGGTTTAGCTCAACAACCTTTTGATCCTTCAGCAAAGACTGACTTAAAATTTCTGTCTTAGAAAACTGTCTTTTTAGTTGCTATTACTTTTGCTAAAAGGATTTCCAAGCTCTAGGCTGTTTCATCAAAAGCTCCACACCTTGTTTTCCATAAAGACAGGTTTACCTTAGGAACCACTTCCTCTTTCCTTCCATAAGTGGCTTCAGAATCATATATAAATCAAACCATTCACCTACCAGTCGTCTTGCCAAACTTTTCAAACAAAGGAGAATACATACTACATCTTTTGGATGTACATATACAATTACGTTTCTGCTTACATAGAACTAAATCATTCAGAAAAACAGACCAGCTGTTTGTCTCTTTTTCACCAAGTCGGCTGGGTTGTCCGGTTTCTAAAGTTACACTGGCCAAATGGATAATTAATTGCATTGCCTGGATTTATTCTCAGCATGGCTTCTCCCCACCAAAACCACCTAAGGCTGTTTCAACTAGATCCATGGCCACCTCATCTGCCTTCTGATCTACAGCTTCCATTGACATTTGTGCAGCAACCACATAATCTAATGCTCATACTTTTATTTATTACTCATTACAAATTGGACTTAATTTCTAGAAGCAGAGCTGCCTTTGGTTCAGCAGTTCTCTGGAATATCCTTCCATGAGGGCCACAGAAGATTTATGTAGCTGGGGGCTCTGTCCCATGCATTAAGGATGAATGAAAAGGACAACATTAGATGTTAACGTTATGTACACACCATAGCTGGGCATCTGTGTTGTCCATTTTCATTCTTCTTGAACTCCCATCCTTGCTTCCCCCTTCCTTTCATCTTCTGGGGTGACCTGATGGATTTTTTTTAGGAACATATAGTTCCAGGTTTGAGCCCTACTCTAATTTAATATTCTAAACTGAAGTCTTTGTGGCAGCAAACTCAGTTTGAGGTTTAGGGAATGGACTAGGGCACTATGGGTAGAGGGAAGAGACAGAGAATTGGATCCAAAGTCTGTAGAATACATGCAAGTCGGATCCGAGGATTGGATCCATAATTCATACTTTGAGGAAGAATGAAAATAGACAACACAGATGCCTAGTGATGGTGAGTACATAACTTTAATTTAGCAGTGATTCATGCTTTAAAAGTTTGTCACCACTTGTGGACTTTGGGTCCTCTTCTAGTGCTTACAGAGAACACTAGTGTGATGTGGTACCTGAACAGGCAAGGGGATATAAAATCATATCCTCTTTGCCAATTGGCAGTGATGACCAGAGAGCTGGCTCTACAGCATTATCTGATTCTTTAGGCCTTGTACATTCTGCCAGAACAAAATATAGAGGAATACAGAGTAAGGAGATCCTGGAAAGATCTTGAGTGGAAGCTCCATGTAGAGGTTTTCTAGGACATGATCCAGATGTGGGGAACACCTCAAATAGATCTGTTCACCTCCTTTCAAAACAGACAACTGAAAAATTATGTTCAAGACATCCTTGCTGCCATGCTTGGCAGACAGATGCCTTGTCATTCCCATTGCTGGGAATGTTCCTGTATGCATTTCCACCCTTTGCAATGATTCACAAGATACTTCCAAGATGCAGGAAGCATTAATAAAGATCATTGTGGTAACTCTCCCCTCTCCGGCTCAGCCAAAGTTGTTTCTCCCTTTTAATAGAATTAGACAAAGGCAATTACCACAAGCTTCCTCACAGACTGGATCTGCTCACACAACATCATTTGAGAAGGGTACACCCCAGCTTAGAACAATTGCACCTGGCAGCCTGGATGATTAAAGAGGCAAGAAAACTTGGAACTAGAAAATCTTACTTTTACAAATGGAAGTGGTTTTCTAGGTGGTGCCTAGCCATTAACAGATCCCAAAAGTGTTTTGTTCCCCTCTGGTATTAAAATATTTGTTTGAGCTACTTGGAGACGATTAGTCATATGCTTCCATCAAAGTGCATCTCACGACCATCTTAGACTGTCTGCCTATGAATCCCCTTCTCTTGTCTCTTTATGTGGTCAAAGAGTTTATGAAAGGAGCGTTGCACATGAGACCCCTGAAAAGCAAATTCCTCCTCCCTGGGAATTCACCTGTTTTTTGAAAAATTTACCTTTCCTGTTTTTGAACCTGTCTCTCAGGCTGATTTACAGTTTGTTACTTAGGAGACTGTTTTACTCATTGCTCTGACATCAAGGGTAATCTCTGAGCTGCAAGCTGTCATGTTGGGCCAATTGTATCTGAATTTTCACAAGGACATGGTTGTGTTACACACTAATCCATCGTTCACACATCCTATCTTGAACTCGCCAAGGCTTTCAACACCATCCCCCATTCTGGAATTATAGCTAAACTCACTAAACTAGGCATAAATCCCTACGTCACAGGATGGGTTGCCAACTGGCTCACTGACTGAACCCACACTGTAAAAGTTGCAGGCTCCAAATGTGACTTCAAACCAGTGACAAGTGGAGTACCACAGGGTTCAGTCATGGGACCTCTCCTGTTTGGTATCTATTTCTCTGAAGCACAGGCTAACACAAAAGGCCTTTGGCTAATGAAGTTCACAGATGACTGCAAACTAGGAGCCATAGTCGAGTCCCCAAATGATGTGGACACCTTACAGAAGGGCCTCACTGAGACAGATGCCTGGTGTTCAAGCCATGGCCTCAAGCTCAATGCCAAAAAGTGCATTGTCATCCCCTTTGGTAAAAACTCTGTACCCATGAACTACCACATAGGCGGCAGTCTACTTAACACCAAATGTGTGATAAGAGACTTTGGGACTCAGGTGGACAGTAGTGCCTCTCCTTTGATAATCACATCGCCACAGTAGTTAGGAAATCCTTCTACATGGCACACCTCATCACAAAAGCATTCTCATCCAGGAAAAAAGAGATAATTCTTCCCCTCTACTCGACACTCATTAGACCCATTATAGAGTACAACGCCCCTTTTCAAATGTACCTCACAAGTTTTCTGCAGTGGCTGGAAAGGCCACAGAAGTACCTCACAAAGAGGATTACTGGCCTCAAACAGATGCCCTACACTGACCATCTCAAAAAACTCCAGCTTTCCTCCGTAGCATATTGCCTACTCCAAGGTGATCTCTGCCTAACATATAAAGCTATGTCAAACCCAGAGCTGTTGGACATGCTACACCTAAAGAAATCCCAATCCCTCTGAGCTACATAATCTAGGGACCTAAACCTTGTCATCACAATAAACAAGACATGCTGGAGGGATAGATTCCAGTCCCAGAGACTTCCCATATTCTGGAACAAGCTACCCATCTATGTCAAGCAAAGTTTCTCATTAGGACTCTTCAAGAAAAATCTTGATGCGTGGATGGAAAATAGGAAATACACCCTGGGGATCACTTCTGTGGCTCTGCTCGACAGGGGCACAGGAAAGTAACTTTCTTGGGTGGAGTAAGCCAGGGAACCTTGTTGGCTAGACTTAATTAGGCCCTTGGGCCGATAGCCTAGTACCTACCTATGAACCTTTGCATGCCTAAAGGTGTTTCTGAATTTACCTTGAATCAAGCCAGTAATCTTCCAATATTGTATCCTGACCCAAAAAAGAAGGGAGGAAAGATTCTACTTACCTTGGATGCTCACAGGCAGATTAGGAGTACCTTGATAGAACAAAGCCCTTTAGGAATGCTGAACAACTGTATGTCTCCTATACTTGGGCTAAGAAAGGTCAGTCTGTATGATGGTTGTCCTGTGCTATGGCTTTTTATTACTCCTACCATGGCAAATTTTGTCCAGGCAAGGTTAACCCTCACTTGACTAGGGCCTTATCCCCTTTAGTGGCATATTGGAAAGAGGTAGACTCTTGAAACATTCTGCAGGCAGCAACTTAGTCCTCTGTTCATACCTTCAGAAAGCACTACAAATTGGATTCCTTTTCGTGGTCCAAACCATGCTTTTCCTAATACCATTCTCCAAGGTCTCCTGGATCCTTATCCTTCCACCTCAGAGGTAGGGTAAGCTTTGGCAATTAACATAAAATGAGACTGAGGCAGTGGGAGTGATGAACATACTGCAGTTGCTTATAGGTTCATAGCCTACTTATCTGCCCTAGGGCATTTATAAGCCTAACCAGAGTGTGTTTGGCTTCCGCCACCCTTTTAGATTAGTTGACTGTGCCTCTGTATAGTAGATCACAGAAGGTAGCCCTTTTAAGGTTAGTTTACTGTACCTCTGTCAAGCAGGGACACAGAAGAGTTCCCAGGGGTAAACTTACGATCTCCCATCCACTCGTCATGATTTCTCTTGAAGAGGGTCAGTGAGGGGCACTGCCTAACATGGATTGGGATTTTGTTCCAGAGTGAGGGGAGCCTCTGGGATATGACTCTGTCCCTCCAGCATGTCCTATTTATTTCTGTGCTGAGGTTCAAGTCCCTGGAGCGTGTAGCTCTAAGGGATTTGGATTTCCTCAGGTGAAGCATGTCCATTAATTTTGGGTTGGACATGGCTTTATACGTCAGACACAGATTGCCTCTGAGTAGGCAGTATGCAACTGAGTAGAGCTGGAGTTTCTTTAGCCGAACTGCATAGGGCATCTGTTTGAGCCCCTTGATCCTCTTGGTGAGATACTTTTGGGGTCTTTCCAGTTGCTGAAGGTGTCGGGTAAGGTACATCCCAAACAGGGCATTGTACTAAATTATGGGTCTGATAAGTGATGAGTAGAGCGGCACAATGACCTCTCTTGATCTAGATGTGAACCCTTTCATGATAAAGTGGGCTATATAGAAGGTTTTTCTAACCACTTTGGCAACATGATTGTCAAAGGAGAGATTGCTATCTACTTGGGTCCCCAAGTCCCTAATTACTTCTTCCATACTTAATGGATTACCACCTATGTGGTAATTTGTGGGCACTTTGTTTTTCCCAAAGGGGATGACTATGCACTTTTTGGCATTTAGCTTTAGGCCATGGCTCTGGCACCAGTTATCCATCTCTGTGAGACCCTTTTGGAGGATGCTTGTGTCAGCTGGAGAGTCGATTACAGCACCCAGTTTGCAGTCATCTGCGAACTTGGTCAGCCATAGTCCACCCGTGTTAGCCTGTACCTCGGAGAAATATATACCAAACAAGAGAGGTCCCAGGACTGAGCCTTGTGGGACACCACTTGTAACTGGTTTAGAGTCTGACATGGCACCTGGTATTCTGACCATGTGGGTTCTATCCCTGAGCCAGTTTGCAACCCATCTTGTGACATAGGGGTTGATATTTAAGCTGGTGAGCTTATTTATGATGCCCGAGTGGGGTATTGTGTCGAAGGCTTTTGTGAGGTCCAGGTAGGCTGTGTGGACTACCTTCCCTTTATCTATGGCTTTGGTAACTGTTTCAAAGAAGTCAACCAGGTTCAAGAGGCAAGATCTGTCCTTAACAAATCCGAATTGGGTAGGATCCAGTGTCTGGAGGTTCCCAATGTCTTTGTTTATGATTTCCATGATGATACGCTCCATAGCTTTGCAGACCAGGCTAGTCAGGCTTATAGGGCAATAGTTTCCGGGGTCTGTTGTGGCACCACCTTTGTGGAGTGGGACCACTGTTGCTGTACACCATTCCTTGGGTACATATCCTGTAGTAAGGCTGAGATTGAATAGTGACTTTATATGAGGGTTTAGTTCTTCTTGGAGCTCATGTAAGACGCAGCCCAGGACACCATCTGGTCCCATTGATGCTGTGTGTTTTGCTTTGGAGAGGGCAGCTCTCACCTGTGCATCTGTGATCTCAGGAAGGCTACACTCTGTTGGGATAGACATTTGCTCTTTTGGGGGAGGGGGAGAAGTTTGCACTGAACCTTTCTGCCAGGATGTTGGCAATGTCTGTGGGTTCAGTGTATTTTTTGTCATTTTGCACTAACTCAGAGCATATCTGGGAGTTGCCTCCCAGGTTTCTGACATAACTAAAGAAGGCCTTGTGATTATCTTTAGTGTCTTGTGCAATTTTTCTTTCGAAGCTGGCCTTAGATGATTTTATGAGGGATCATAGTTTCTTCCTAGTACAGATCAGCGACGCCTTCCCTTTTTGGGATTTTGCTCTGTCATGTAGTAGCTTTCTCCTTCTGTTGTATAGCTTATTTATGGCTGGGGTCCACCAGACAGGTCTCCTGCCTTTGGAGGAGTGAGTCTTGGTTTTATTTGGGATAGCATGCTCCATGCATTCCTGTAGGTGTCCATAGAATGCTTTTGTAAAGGATTTTGCATTTTGGGCCGTATTTTCCACTGGCCCGGGGGCTTTGAAGGATTCCACCTCAGTTTTGAGAAGTGTGAAGTTTGCTTTTGAGAAGTTCTTCACTGTGGTTTCCTTGTCTAGTGGTGGGGATGGAATATGGATGTCCAGTGAGATTTGTTTATGGTCTGATCTTACCAATGAGGGGTATACCTCTGGTGTGGAACATAGAAACCCCATGTTGGTGATGACCAGATCCAATATGTTTTCCCCTCTTGTGGGAGTGGTGACCAGTTGTTCCATAGCATTTGAGTTTATAAATTCTAGGAACCGTTGGGCGAGGGTGTTTGGGCTTGAGTAGTTTTCCCAATCGATGTTTGGGTAGTTGAAGTCACTCAGTATAATAGTGTTTGGAGAGACCTTCATATTCTCCAGTGTTCTCAGGAAAGCCGAGTGAGGTTCCTCTGTTTGGGAGGGTGGTCTGTAGCAGACTACAAACTGAAAGGCAGTTTTTCCCACTGTTAGTTGCACATGGATGGTTTCCGATGCTTCGTGCAGTGCCACTAACCTGGAGGTGTGGGTATCTTTGATAAATATGGATACTCCCCCTCCTTTTGTGGTTCGGTCCGAGTTTTGGGGCCAGAAAGCATGGTATGAAGTATAACCTGTTAGTGCTGGGGTACTCTCGGGAGCCTTGAACCAGGTATCTGTTACTGCACAGATATCGATATTCTCCATACTGAAGAGAGTCTCGACTGCATGCATCTTGAGGTTTAGACTTCTGGCATTGAGCAGCATTACCCTTAGTTTTTTTTTTCTTTGTGTTGTCTATGGGGATGGGTTTGTCTTTTGAGCCTTGCCTAAAAAAGGCACTATGGGGGAGGCAAGAGCCTTTGCCAATATTCGAAAACCCAGGGTTGACAGGTGCAAGACGTCCCTAGCGAAGTAACATGGCTTGTCGAGCATGTCATCCCTGGCTGACAGACACTGGATCCCCTTTGAATGACACCAATACTTTAGCCAATTGTTATAATTGATCATTTTGTCTTTATCCTGTGGCATTATTCTTGGTGAGGGTAAGATGCTACTCAAGGTCAGGGTCATACTGGCCTGGGCTACATGATCAAAGAGCTCCTGTACATCTTTTTTCATGTATTCCAGGGAGGTATGTCTCAGGTCATTCACACCAGCATGGACAATGACGGAGTCATATTTGTACTTGCTTTGGAGTGACCTGAGTGCTTGTGTTATGTGGTGGATCCTGGCACCTGACAGGCAGCTTACAGTAACCTTCTCCTTGTTCAGCCTGGTGAGTGGGACGTCAGTGTGTCTGACAATAGTCACCTATTCAAGTGTATTAGGAGTGTTACCTTTAACAGCAGATGTCCAAATTTCTTACTGTCTCAGTGGCAACATCTATCCTTCATCCTCTAGATTGTACATAGTTAAGATGGGTTTCAACTTCTTAAATTCAGTTGTTGTTGGATTTCTTTGTTATATGGTATTGTGAATGGCTATGAATTTACTCTTGCTAGACAATTCTGGCTTCTGGAACTTTCCCATCCCTCTTTGTTGAAACAAAGAATCCTGAACAATCACTTCTCTGACATCTGAAGGCTTAGCCAATCATTTGTCACCAAAAGAGAGAGGGAGGGGAGTTTAAGCTTTTGAAATCTGGCCAGTACTGGGTTATCTTGTCTCTGCTTCATCAGACTGGAATGCATGTCCCTAGGAAGGTTCTGCCTGTCAAAAGTAGGCCTGCTTCTTTAGAAATTCCTGTCAAAAAGAAGCAAAAAGTTAGATATATGTCTTCACTTGTCTCAGTAACTTTGGACTGGAGAGATTTATTGGTCTTAGCTCAAGGTTTAGTTTAGGCTTTGACCCTTCCAGTTCTGTGATTTCTGGGAAGAGAAACATGGGTTCTTCCCTGTCTGATGGTGTCCAATATTTTAAACAACAAAATGATTTTAAAGGGACAGCTTCTGTTTTTCTCTCCTCAGTTTCTGAATCTGTTGCTGAGAAGAATGTTGCTTCTGCAGTCCCTTGGAAGCATTTTCTTTTTTTTTTAAGTCAGATCCAGAATATATCAATTGTTTCACTGAGAACATAATGATCTTCCACTGTCTTTAAGGAAATATAATTTGCTGCAACTGGAATTTCCTGAACCTACTTCAATTCTTCTTGTTCTTCTAGCATTTGATGATGCATTTATTATTACTTGTAACTTGCCTAACAGCCAGTCTGCTACCTATAAGAAAGCAGATATACCATATAAAGTTTCTCAATGTTATATATTCACTGGTAAACCTAACTGCTCCTAAATATCTTGTTAATGACAATACCTCCTCTTCTGACAATTTTTAGCATTCTCAGCTGTCAGACTCAAAGTCTATGTTCACCTCTTTTGGTGAATCATCATCAATCCCCTTTTTCCCATTTTTTACATAGGGTAGGGATGTTGTGTCAACTGTCACACTCTCCCTCAGTTCATTGCCACTCTCCTACCTTCTTCAACAGTCATACCTGACTGTCGCAGGTCTTCTCTCACACAATCCATCCACCTCTTTGCTGGATGCCCTTTTTTCCTCTTGCCTTCTTTGTGTCTGCCTCAAATCTTCTTCACCAGATTGCACTTTGCTTTTCTGCACATGTGCCTGAATCACTGTAATTTGTTGTGTTTGACATGGCAATTGTAGCTACTGTGGCTTCTGCTCTGATGTCCTCATTTCTTCATCTGTCCCATAGTGTGCATCCCACCACCCACCTCAGGCACTTCATCTCCATCACCTCTAGCTTTCTCATCTACTCTGTCTTTACTACCAAGGTTTTCTGTACCATGAAGTAGTATTATTTCATACAACTTACATTTCAGCTTCTTTGGAATTCATTTGTCATACACTGTCCCTAAATTTCAGCTTCTTTGGAATTCATTTGTCATACACTGTCCTGAACACTCTCTGTCATCTAGCTGCAGCCCTCTGTTTATAGCTTTCATCTCATCATTCAGACTTCCCTTCTCCTCAACCAACCTTCCTAGACACACAAAGCTGATAACCTGTTCCACTATTTTTCCTTCTATCTCAGCTTCTTCTGATTCCCCCCATTACAACTGTTCTATTTCTACTGAGTTTCATCCCCTGTACCTTCAGTTTTGCATTTCATTCACCTATCCTTTGCTGATGTTCTTGCTCATTGTCTGCCTCTACTACCATATTATCTGCATACAGCTTTGTTGATCTGTCCGTTCTGATCTGTTTATTAGTTTGGTCCATATGAATGGCCGTGTGCTCAGACCTGAATCCTGATTCACACCCAGTCCCACTGGGAACCCCACTGTAAGTCCAAACATTGCACATACTTGAGTCACTGGGTCTTTGTAGCCTGCACTAATTCTACCAATGTTTCTTGGGACTTTCAAGAACCACAGGACTGCCCAAACCAGCATTCTTGGGACCTTATCACATGCTTTCTCCAAGTCCAAGGGTTCCCAGTTGGATACTTTCCTCATCTCCAGCTTCATCTCAATTATCTATCAGAATCTGATGAAGTCTCCTATCAGAGAAACTAAAGGGCTGAATGTTATTTTTCATTAAAGGAAGAGTCTTCATGCAGCTTTGGTGCATTTTTTATTTTTTTATTAGTAACTAACTATGATTTATGTATAATCTAACTCTTTTGTGTCTCAAGTGGCTACACATTCTTTGAAATATACTTATTCAACTAATTCCATTTTTAGAGCTGCTGCTGCTGAAATTGTTATGAGGAGATTTGCTGGGTTGCTTACTCAAAATCTTCCTGAGGATGTTAAAGTTGAAGTATTGAAATCTGCCTTGGTCTTCAGACCATCTGCTGCAGAGATCCTAAGAATGTTATAAGAAAGGGAAGCTGATACAGGGAGTTTCATACATTTGTCATCCTTCCTTCTCTAAATTTGTCAAGGGGTTTAATACCTCTGCAACTTTTTCAAAAAGTAAAATAACCAGACACAGCAGGCTGCTGGTAAGCAGGCTTATAAAAAGCAATGACAGGGAGGCTCCAAGAAGAAAAGAAGAGTTTCCCTATCCAGGTTAAAGGACAGTTTAACAAGTCTGAATAATTACCTTTAGAATTTGC
The DNA here is from genome assembly GCF_019279795.1 of Protopterus annectens. Classification (NCBI taxonomy): domain Eukaryota; kingdom Metazoa; phylum Chordata; order Ceratodontiformes; family Protopteridae; genus Protopterus; species Protopterus annectens. Next base: position 1,175,141,020 of record NC_056739.1, on the reverse strand, counting down.
CCCCCACTCATTCCTCCCAAAAATCTGAACCTCCATTTTTCTCTCTGGCAGCAGATAGTGTCAAACAAATGGGTTCTGAAAATGATTCATCATGGATACAGATTCCTCCTCATTCACCAGATCAGATTTCTCTTTTCCCTCCTGTCAATCAACATCTACTAACATAGGGAGTGATAGAAGCTGTCTCTCTTTCTTAGACAGGAAAATTATTTTACTGAAGAATGTTTCTGGTGCCAGAGAAATAAGTTTCATAGAGACCAGTTTGTGACAGTTCCACCATTTATAATGTTATCTCTTCACTACATTCCCCAGTTAATTTTTTTGGTGACCCTAGATTTAAAAGATAGCTCAGCTTAATAGCTCAGAAGTTAAGTCGCAGGATTACCAGCTGGTAGACATTGGTTCGAAACTTGGTTGGGACACAAATGAGAAGTAGCAGTATCTGTACAGAAGAAAGGCATGGAAATCTACTTCATAATATGCCACAAGAATTCTATAGAGTCTACTCATAGGATCACTGTGACTCGATTTTCACTAGGGGGCACTTAGTTTACTTAGATTTAAAAGATACTTATCTTCACATTCATATAGCACCAGATTTCAGATGTTTCTTATGGTTTTCTGTGCCTGGATCACAGTTTCAATTTTCTGCATTACCTTTTGCGCTATCTACTGCTCCAAGTGTATTTACAAAGTCTGTAGCTCCAGCGTTAGCCTACTGCAGACTGCAGGATAGTGACATTTTTCCTTATTTAGATGACTTGCTTATCTTTGAAGATTCTTTGGCAAAGTATTAGGAATCTCTCATTTGGATGAGAGATCTCCTGTGCAGCCTGGGATTTCTGTAGAACATCCAAACATTCTGTTTCACTCCTTCTCACAGGATAGTTTTCCTGGGGTATCTCCTAGATAACTCAGTTCAAAGAGCTTTTCTTCCATAAGAAAAAGATCTATGTCTAGTCAATAGTTTTTCCATGCAATCAAAGTTCTCAGCAAGAGAATTCCTCAGGATATTAGGATTCATAGCATCTATGATTCTCATAATTCCTCTAGCAAGACTTCACATGAGAAAAATTCAACATTATCTAAAATCAGTAGGGTCCCAGCATCAACATCTCCTGACATTCCAGATCCCAGTTTTGGGGTTTGTGAAAAGGGCTGTTCTTTGGTGGAGAGACCAATTTTATCTGAGTCCACGTCTCACATTTCCCCCTCCAGCTCCAGCACAGTCTGTAACAACAGTTACCTCAAACAGTGCTGGTAGGCTGTGTCTATGGAGATAAAAGTACAGGGTCTTGGGAACAAAAAAAACCATAAACAGTAAAGAGATTTTGGCAGTCATAAATGTTCTCAATTCTCTCAATCATCTATAGTCCCCAGGACTATTACAAGTGAGTACAGACAATTCCATATTTATGTATTACATAAACAAGCAGTGGGAACCAGCTCTTACTCTCTGTGCAGACTTGCCATAGTAGTCTGGGATATAGCTTTCCAGCACACTCTCACTCTGCAAACATCCCATCAGAGTAAAGTTTTGTGGCAGAGAAGCTGGGCAAGACTAGGGGAGACCCTCATGAAGGGAAACTGAGTCAGGAGACTTTCCAGAAATTGTTCCAGCTGTTGGGAACACCTCAGATTTTTTTGCCTCCAATCTCAACAATCAGTTGTCAAAATTCTGCTACAGGACTCCATTCAAAAAGGCCTGGAAAAGAGATGTTTTTTCTTTTCCATTGACAGCAATGTTCCTGCATGCTTTTTCACCCTTTCCACTAATATCCAGGGTCATTCTCAAGATTCAGAAGGGCTCACCAGAAATCATTGTAGTGACTCCTTTCTAATCAAGGCAACAGTGGTTCTTCCTTCTTTTGAAAATGGGCAGGGGCTATTACCAGAAGCTTCCTCACAGACTGAGGTTACTTCCACAAGATAAGGAGTGTTTGATACATCCCAACAACAAACTTCATCTGACAGCCTGGATGATAGGGTCTTAATACCATTTATGCATCTGTTTTCTGAGGATGTGGCGCTATTAATGGAGACAAAAAAGCCTGCTACTATATAAGCAAATAGAAATGGTTTTGTAGTTGGTGCCAACAAAACAACCAGCACCCATTCTGGGGTAGTGTTTCTCTGGTTTTACAGTGTTTGTGAAAGTTACTATCCTATGGCCTGTCTTACTCCTCTGTCAAGGTACATGTTTTGGGCATTTCAGCATGTCTGCCCATGGATCCCTCTCTTTCAGTGCAGTCTCATTTGAAAATGTTTTTGAAAGGGATTTTGCATAAGACACCTTCCAGAAAATAAGTGGGTCCTACCTGGAATCTTAATATTTTGTTAGAGAAGCTAACACTTGCTTCATTTGAAGCACCTCAGCTATCTGACCTGAGGTTCTTAACATGGAATACAGTTTTGCTGATTGCTCTGACCTGTACAAGAAGAGTATCTGAGTTGCATGCTCTTATGGTAACCCTTATCTCATCACCATCCATAGAGATAGGGTATCTGCATGAACAAATCCTTTTATGCCTAAAGTGGTGTCCAATTTTACCTTAAGCCAATCTATTCATCTCCCTGTTTTCTTTCCAGAGCCCAAAAATGAGGAAGAAAGAATACTTCATCCTTTGGATGGCCACAGTCAAGTAATGCACTGTCTTGACACTAGAGCTTCTTCGTATTATTAATTTCTTGTGAAGGTAAGAAGAAAGAACAACCTGTGTCAAAACTGACTGTTTCCAAATGGTTGTCCCAGACTATTACCTTTTGTTATTTCTACCACAACAAAATTATTCCAGGCAGGGTCAAGGCTCCCTCTACCTGGGCCTTGGCTTCATCTATGGCTTTTTGTAAAAGGATGGAATCTAAATGTATTCTAGAAGCAACAACTTAATCCTCTGCATACTTTTACAAAGCATTACAAACAAGATTACTTCTGAAGGTGTTGAGCAAGCTTTGTTAGGACCATTCTCCAGGGGCTGCTGGAACCTTCCCATTACACCTCCCAGATATTTTAAGCTATGGTAATATTTCAATATAGCTAAAGCTACTGAAATAGTGATCATTATAAAGAACATAGTGCAGCTGTGAAAGTAAACTTACAATAACAGTAAATGTTTGAATGATCACTGCTGCAAGAGCCACTCCCCCAATCCATCCTACTTGTTTTTTGTATGTTTTTATGTCAGGGTGTGGACATGGATTTTTACTTTTCTTAGCAATGCCCTCTCATGGCTTAGACCCCCTCCTCTCTCTCTCAGTTCCCATGAAAGTCCTGAAGGGCTTGGCATCTAAACCTGACTTTTTTGTCAGCTCAGCTTAAGGTGACTAACAGTTTGGGCACATAGAAGGTCCTCTGAAGCTTTGGAAGCTGTCTGGCTGTTATATCCTATACAGGATATAATCTGTGTAGCTAAGTGTACTGCAACAGTGATCATTTGAACATCTACTGTTATGGAAGGTTTACTTACACAGTGTACCTTGTTCACTCTGACTGGTGAATTCCTTCCTTTCAACTGACCAATCAGCAGCCAAGAGTTAAGGTGTGGGAAAGAGAGAAAGAGTTTTGTGAAGGTGGATGGTTGTTGTATCCTAGGCTGGATACAACTTATCTAGTTATAAGGCTACTACAGCAGTGATGAATTTAAACATCTACTGTTAAACAAATAAGTCCAACCAGGAAAAACACAAATGGATAACCACAAAATCCTGTAGTAGTGAACAAATGGCTCAAACAGAAATGATCCACAAAAATGTTTATTAATGCATCAGTTAAGCCCTTTCTTTCCTTTTACTTGCTCGGAACGCCATCAGAACTATCATGACTCATGAAAATCCCATTTAAATACAACATATAAAAAAACATAACCCAGGTAGTCCAATATTGTTAAAACCAATTTAGACCAGTTAATTTTAAAGTGTTACAGGCTGTCATTATTTATCAATTACTAAGATATTTTAACTTTAAAATGGAGGAAATAGAACAGAATCATTCAATCCAGGGTAACATGTAACATCCCATTTCAATTGCCCCTTTAAATCACTCTTAAATAAATGTTCATCCACTGTGTTACCCCAGAAATCTTCTACTATCTGGTCTAAAACAACAAAATTAAATTTATGCTGCTTATTATGTTCTATATGTCTATAAAGAGCATTAGTACTTTTTCAGTTCTTAGTGTCTGCCATATGCTCGTATATCCTGTTTCTTAATTTCCTACCAATCATTCATACATAAAAAGCAGGACATGTCTCGCAACATGCTAAGTAAACTACCTGACTTGAATCACAGTAAAACTGTCAGAATTTTTGATGCATTTACACTGGCTACAGTGGCCTCATTTAAACACACCGACCTTTTTAAATGAAATATTTCCTTTTTGTTTAACCTGTTTCAATAAATTTTTAAACATTGGCCTTTTCTGTAAATTTATTTATTTTTATTTATTTATTTATTTGCAGTTTGTTGACCGGGAAAGTCCATTGGGCCATGATGAGCCCTTTTTCAATGGAGGCCCGGGGAGAAAAGCTCCACAGTAAAAGTATTTACAAAAATTCAGCAAAATATTGTGTATACAATAATCAAACAAGAGATATTGCCAGGAGACTAACCAGTGACACTTCCAGAGACTAGAGATACAAATGTCTACAATAAGTATTAAGTATTATAACAATTAATACAGTAAGTACAAACATAAAGTCATAAGTAGTTAGAACATAATGTTATACATAACTGTTAAATTACACAAGCAGTTTAAAATATCTAAAGAGCTGAAGGTATGATATGTCTGTGCAAGATTAGTCAGAGGGGTGTTAGGCGGGGTGGGAGCAGGAGCATTCCCAGTTAGAGTAGAGGTATGAATGGAGCAAAGACTTGAAGGAGGAATGATTTTTTGTAGTACGGATATGAGGAGGAAGTAGGTCCCATTTTCGAGCAAGGGAGAAGGATAGGAGAGGTTGTCCTGGGCTGCATGTAGGCTTGTGTACTTGAAGGAGGTTTTGGTTATTAGATCTTAGAGTTTGATTGGGAAGGTGTACAGTGAGGACAGAGGAGAGGGAGGGACATTGTGACGGTTTGAAAATAAGAGTATGGGCAGTAGTCAGTTGAAGATAAGAGAGATAGTTGGGGAGTTCCAGTCAGTTCAAGGAGTATAAGGAGTCTCAGTGGTGTGATGAAGATTTTGAGCTGGTGGCAAACTTGGAGATTTTGTTGTAACAGGATGCCAGTTTAGTTTTGAGGGTGGCTTGTTGATTGGTAAGGAGGGTAGCGCCATACATGAAAGAGGGATGGAGGTATGTGGTGGAGAGGGTAAGTTTAGTTGCAGAAGAGAGAAGTGATTGTGTCGGTAGAGCATTCCCAGTTTCTGTTGGATTTTTTTTATATTGATTTGGAGGTGAATGTCAGGTTTTAATTGATCATCAATAATGACACCTAGAAGTTTAGTTTGGGAAACTATTTCAATGGGGGATTTGTTTCTGCTTACTATTGGGAAGGCATTTGTGTTTATTTTGGAATTCTTAGTAGGTGTAAAGATCATAAATTTGGTTTTGGATGCGTTAAGAGCTAAGTGATTATTGTGCATCCAGGTTTCAGTATTGTTAAAAGCAGTTTGTTTTATATGCAAGAGTTTAGGGAGGGATTTTGCAGAGCAGATGATGGTTGAGTCATCTACATATTGTACAAGTTTGGCATTAGGTATGCAGAGATCAAAGTCATTTATGAAGATATTAAACAGAAGAGGGCCCAGGATAGATCCTTGGGGAACACCAGTCAGTGTGTTAAGGTAGGGCGAGGTGTAGTTATTCCATTTGACAACTTGCTGTCTATCTGAGAGATAACTGGAAAACCAATTTAAAGAGGAAAGAGGGAGATTAAATTGGGAGAGCTTAGAAAGAAGGCTATGTGAAACTGTATCAAAGGCCTTAGAAAGGTCTAATAGAGTGGCAGATACAATATGTCCAGAGTCGCGAGGACAGTTAATATTGTCGAGAAAGGATAGTAGGGCTGTGGTAGTGCTATGTGCAAGTCTGAATCCGTGTTGTGTAGGGGTAAGCAGGTGGTTATCTAGAAGGTAGGGTAGGAGTTGAAGGTGAGTAAATTTTTCAAGAAGTTTTGAGATAGGGGAGAGGATGGCTATAGGGCAGAAGTTTGTGATGTCAGTATTGTCACCTTTGTGCAAAGGAATTATGAAGGCTTTTTTCCAGAGGAGGGGTGTTAGAAAAATATGTATTAATGTATATGTTTAGTGCTTATTAAGAAATAAGAAAGATATAATGCATTTTATTCTATTAATGTTATGACAAGAAAAATGAATTCATATGAAACTGCAAGAAGCTTTTGGAAACTGCAGTGTGCCTTTTGCAAGTTGGCCTCTGACCCCAGCAGCTGCTAGCTCAGCAAGAATTAATGCTTATGCTTCTCACAAGTGATTATCTGCTGGGTCAGGAAATTAAATGTGTGAAATAATGAGAATCTTCTGCTTTTTTCCGCTTGAGCAATTGACCTTGTATATGTTACTAGATAACGCACCGGCTGCAAGGAGGAAGTGATAACATGTAACATGTAATGTATTGAGAACTGTATCTACTATTATGTTTGAATTAATTTAGAACCTTGAGTGGAAACTTTTGTAAAAGGGTATTGTAACTAACCAGGTGGCTAGCAAGGCCACATTGTTTACCAGAAAACTTTTTAAGCAAAATGTAGTATCAGCATTTTAGATGAAAAGAATATTGTAAGCTAAAGTGATGTAAAACCCCTTGTGACTGATTACATCAGCCTGGTGGGTTAATACTAGTAAGAAATACTATAAAAGTTGTGTTCTTCCTGTTTCATTCAGACAAAATTCTGTACTTGTACATTTTTTGCCTCCTGGTGTACACTAGTAAAGAACCTGGAACTGAACCTCCTGTGTATTGATCTTTTTATTACATTGTTTTTTCATTTAACAGATTGGTCCTTTGCATACCGGAATCCCTCAGAAGCTGCGGATCAGACCGTAGCGGTGGTCGAAGTCTGCATGCAGGAGAAGATACCGAAATGGTTCTTCTTGAGTGAAAAGACCTCCGACTGAATTGTCGTTTAAAGAGGCTGGCCACTTTCTGATCTGTGGCTGAAGAGCGGATCTCCACTTCGAACCGTGACTGCTCAATACCGGAGGCTCAGGTAGGGAGACTTTTTGCCTTTTTTCTGTTTTAGATCAGGGACTAGGTTACAGTAAATATTGTTTTTTTTTGTCAGATTTGTCATACAGATCAGGGACAAGAAAAGTTACTGTTTATTTGGTCATAGATCAGGGTAACAGAATAAGGTAGGCAGTTATTCTAGATAAACTGTGAAAGGAACTGAAGTTGTGGTACCACGTGGTAAAAGGGTTATGTAACATTTATTAACATGGGAAATCAGTGCACTAAAACATCGCGAGACCCACCCCTAACCGAAGACGCAAAATATATGCAACTACAACGTGCAGATAATGTTAGATATTATGCAAAATGGGTTAACAAATATGAATTTGATGGGAAATTAGACAAATCTTCGCTTGTTAAACTTCTTAAACAGCTTAAAAGTGATACAAAAGGTCAGGCAAAGAAACAATGGCAATTAGGCATTCCTCAGGCACACAGGTGGATTGAGGAAGCAAACCGTAGGGAACAAAAGAGTAATAATTCAAAGGCATTGTTTTTAGACAAAGAAGATAATAATATAGTAGTAGCAACGGCTCCCCCCCCACACTCCCTTTTTCAGGATATGAAGCGGGTGGACAAGCTGGTCCACCTCCGCGGTATCCTGATGTCTCATTGAAACAGAAATTGTTTGTTAGAGATCCCATTGAAACTAGGTCCCGAACACGTAAAACGTGGGGGGACATAGAATCATATCAAATGGAGAGAAATTTACAAGCTGAGAGTGAGGAAAAAATATATCCACTTATAGAGGTACCAAATCCACAGGCAGGACAGGTTGGACAGGACCCAACCCTCTTGGTATATAGGCCGTGGACACCGGAAGATATCCGGAAGGCTACTGAGGGAATTCCCCATCCAAAAGTTAATTTTACAAAATTCCTAGAAGATTTACAAGGCATGAGGTTAAGTTACCACTTAAATGGGGAAGAAGTAGAAAAAGTAGTTAGACAAATTGTAGGTCCAGATTGGCACATGATTTGTGGCACCTGGAATCCTCGTAATGCAGAATTTAAGCCACTCCCACATAGTGACGCAGAACTAGACAATAGAGTAAAAGGCCTTACAGACCGAATCTCTGAGAAATGGAAACCTAGAGCAGACTGGACTTGTATTAATCAATGCATACAGCAATAAAATGAAACAGTAGATGGGTACTATGCCAGATTATTAGAGTGCTTTATAAATCATAGTGGCATGACGGTTCCCGAAAATCAAACAAATGATTCCCCGTATGAACAGCAATTGAAAAATGCATTTTTAAAAGGTTGCATTGCACCTATTAGTAGCTTCATTATGAAGCATATGATAGATCATCGAACAAGTAGGTTACAAGCCTTACTTGAATATGCTAGACATGCTGAAAGACATTTTAATAGCAAAAAGAAAAAGAAAGCGCAAGTCTTCACTGCTGAAGACGGAGCTGAAGTTTATGTATTACAGTCTGGTAAAAAGGGTAAGAAAAATGCACAGGGAAATAAACAGTCTGACAAATGGTCAGAGGACTTTGAAGAAAGGAAAAAGAGAGGTGAATGCTTTAAGTGTGGGAAGAAAGGACATCTAGCTAGGGATTGCAAACAAAATAAGAAGGTAAGCACAGAGGATCAGGGAGATGAGGACTGACTATATGATGGTGAAGATACACCATACGAGAGTCAGAAATCATCGGGAAAAGACAATAAAGAAAGAACAAATGTAAATGTGATAGAAGGAGTAGAGGAAGTGCAAGTAGACATGGAGGATGAAGAAAATGAGATTTTAGATTTAGCATTATTGAGCCTAGAGCTCTACCTAGCAGACACAAAACCGAAGTTACACTTCTGGTGGAGGGGAAGGAAGTTAAATTCCTGTGTGATTCAGGAGCATCACGGACTCTGATACACCCCTCCAAGTTACCGGAACATTCAGAATCACCTGATTATATATTAGTGAAAGCTGCAAATGGACAGCTATACCGGGAACCACTTTCCCATGATATAGCAATAACTGACCCTGTTTCAGGGATGACTCAAAGGAGTAAAATTGTTGTTTCTGCAAAATGTCCAGTGAACCTATTAGGTAGGGACCTTATGCAGATATTTGGCATAGCAGTAGTTCCGACTATGCAGGGTATGGAGGCACAGCGACAAATGGATACTTTTGTGGTGTGACCGGAGGGTGAAACTTTTTACTGGTACAGCCAGGACTTAGTTACGACTGGTCCAGGGGCAGTGACTGAGGAACTGATGAACGTAGCCATCAGTAAATCCCCCTCCCTTGACACTGACAGACAGCATTTGTTGCATTGCACTCTGTATTACTGTAGCACACCAGGACCTGATAAGGAATATGAGCAAGAATTGTTCAGAAATCGTGCAAACAGATTAGTATTACGTAATCTGTACTGGGATACTGAGGGAAACAGTGTTGTTAGCTGTTCATTACCTCAAGAATTCCTTGCACTATACAAATCTAATCGATTACCACATGTCAGTTTAACTAAGAACAAAAATGTAAAATGGGCAGACCTAGGAGAAAAGGTAACGAGATGGGAGAAACAAACTGATTTAGAATTATCAGAGCAGGGAATACAGAAACAAAAACTGAATTGGTTAACACAGGCACACCCAGCTGTACACTTGCAGTCTAGCAAGGACAGCTGATTAGCATTCTTATTAGAAGAAGAGGAGAAAGCCTTATGTAACATACCAAAGATTCTTTGGTCAACAGGCAAGTCAGATGTAGGACTTATTTGAACAGCAGGACCAGTTACTATTACACCAAAGTCAGCATTCAGACCACAGAAGAGACAATATCCTTTGAGAAAGGATGCAGAGATAGGAATCAAACCTATAATAGCAGCATTACTTAGAGAAGGAGTACTGGTAGAATCTCCTGATTCACCATGTAATACACCCCTATTTCCTGTTAAAAAGGCAAACGGGGAATGGCATATGGTTCAGGACTTACAAGCTGTAAATAATGCAGTAATACCTAGAGCACCTACGGTGCCAGATCCACACACTTTGTTAAATGATTTGAAACCACATCAGAAATATTTCTCTGTGGTAGATATCAGCAATGCTTTCTTTTCAATACCTATACATCCTGATAGCCAATATTGGTTTGCATTTACATTTCAGGGGAAGAGGTATACCTATACTCGACTACCACAGGGATATTGTGAAAGTCCAACAATATTTGCACAAGAAATGGCTAGTAATTTGGCGGGATTTACCCCACCAGGGGGTAGTCAAATTCTACTTTATGTAGATGACATCTTGCTTGCAGCCCCCACCCAGCAGCAATGCAGGGAGAATACCATAGCACTGTTGCAATTCTTAGCAACACAGGGACACAAAGTAAACAAAAGCAAACTACAGCTTTGGAGAAAACAAGTTAGATACCTAGGATATGTAATATCCAAAGAAGGTAGAATACTAGATGAGGATAGAAAAACAGCGATTTTACAAGCACCCAAACCAGCAACCAAGAAGGAAATGATGTCCTTCCTGGGAACAACTAACTTCTGCCGGAGTTGGATACCAAACTATGCTTTGGAATCTGCTCCACTGACCGACCTCATATACAAAAAGCCGATGGCAGCACAGGATTTATTACAATGGATACCTGAAGCAGAAATAGCTTTCTGCAGGTTGAAGCAATTGATAGCTTCTTCATTAGTCTTAGGACTACCAAACTATCATAAACGTTTCTTTCAAACTGTAGACTGTAAGCAAGGATATATGACATCAGTGTTGACACAACAACATGGGGATAAGCAACGCCCCATAGCTTACTATTCATCACAGTTAGACCCAGTGGCGCGATCCTTGCCCCACTGTGTACAAGCAGTAGTCGCAGCTGCAATGGCAGTACAGGCTTCAGCCTCAGTGGTGTTATTCCACCCTCTCACATTGAGAGTGCCTCATGCAGTCGCAATAATTTTACTGCAAGAAAAGGTAGCTTATCTTTCTCCTGCTAGACACCTTTCCTGTATGACTATACTGTTGAGCCAACCTCATATGACAATTGAACGATGCATGACATTAAATCCATCAACTTTGCTCCCAACTCCTGCGGATGGCACACCACACAGTTGCCTGCAGGAAATTGAGCAGAAAACCTTACCCAGACAAGATCTCATGGATATTCCCTTGGATAAGGCCGAGGTGACATATTACGTGGATGGCTCATGCAGAAGGGGCCCTACAGGGGAAAATCTAGTGGGGTATGCAATAGTTACAGACACTGAAACCTTAGAAGCCCAATCCTTACCACATAACTTGTCTGCACAAGCAGCAGAATTGATTGCCTTAACACGAGCTTGTACCTTAGCAAAAGACAAATGTGTAAACATATATACTGACAGTCAGTATGCTTTTTCTACTGTACATGTTTTTGCACAGCAGTGGAAAAATAGAGGGATGATAACATCTAGTGGTAAACCAATTAATCATGCACAATTTATTTTAGAATTGTTAGAATCTATTCAGTTACCTACTAAAGTAACTATTTGCAAATGCGTAGCTCATACGAAACAGCAGGACAGAATTTCAAAAGGTAATGCGAGAGCTGACACAGCTGCGAAGCAAGCAGCTTCAGACTCAGAAACTTTACTTTTAGACGAGGAATTACAACCCTCTGAAATTTTAGACCTAGAAATGTTAAAAACAATGCAGACGCTTACTACAAAAGCAGAGAAACAAAATGGGAAAACGAGGCGCAATCCTTGAAAACGGGCTGTACATCTCCAAAGAGAAAAACAATTTTGCCATCTAATTTGTTTAGATATGCAGCTTTGTTGAGCCATGGGCAGTGCCATGTCTCAACAGGGGGGATGGTACAGTTAGTAAACCGAATATTCCAAACATATGGATTCACAAATTACACAAAAAAATTTTGTGCGGCATGTCATATTTGTAACAAACATCATGCACAAGGGGCATTTAAACCTAAACAAGGAAGTTTTCCTACACCGCCATATCCGTTCCATACTATTTGTATGGATTTTATAGAATTGAACAAATGTGATAACAAAAGGTATTGCCTTGTCATTGTAGATATGTTTTCCAAATGGGTGGAAGCCTTTCCGACTAAAAACCCGGATGCAACAACAGTGGCAAAAGAGATTATTCCTAGATTTGGCATACCGGAAAGGATCTATAGTGACAATGGTACACATTTTGTGAATCAGACCATACAGCAATTGGGACGCTTCTTTGGGATTTCCCTTAAGAACCATTGTGCTTATCACCCTCAGTCTGCAGGACTGGTGGAGAGGCACAATGGAGTCCTTAAGAACAAACTCAGGAAGTTAGTCAATGAAACCCAAAAGAACTGGGTGCACTGTCTGCCTCTGGTGCTGCTGAGTATGCGAACAGTTCCAAATGCAAAGGGTTTAACTCCTTTTGAAATGGTGTTTGGGAGAGCATATTATGTACCTCAGTGGAAAGCTCTCATGCCTGCAGACCAGGAGGCTGATAGTTCACTAGCTAGTTATATGAGGAAACTGTTAACAAATAAATCTCTCTTGCAGTTTAACTCTTTTTCAGATAAAGAACAGACCAGACCATTGGAAGCGATTCTAGCCCCGGGGTCCTGGATCTGGGTAAAGGTAACAAAGAGGAAGAATTGGGTAAGCCTGAAGTGGGAAGGACCGTACCAGGTACTGCTGGCCACGCCTACTGCAGTCAAAATCACCGAAAGGTCATCTTGGATCCATTTGACGCATTGTAAACCAGTAAATAACTTTCAACTTGATAAAAACATTGTAACTGTTACGCAACAAGAACAAAATGGCCAAAGATAGAAATTCAGACCAACCTCAAAAATGTTGCATAATCATATTATTGAGCGTACACTTGTTGACTGTACTTTTGACAATTTTCTTTCTGTTGTGGTTTTTTCATTTTTCAACCACACAAGTAAAACTAGATAAACATGATGAGACATCCATAGAAAGGCATCCAAACTTTAACACATACCTAGCAATTAAACATGTATATGCTGAGACTATGAACATTTCAAACTGCTGGGTTTGTACAGCTATACCAACAGCATATGGAGGACTACTAATGTCCACTGTTCCTTTAGGGATCAATGAGACTTGGGAGAATTTGCTTTTTGACACAGGAACTGTGAGATCACAGGATAAAATAGCATTGTATTTACCTGTTACACAAAAAGGGATTGTGTGTTTTTTCAAGAATGATACTCTCCAGGTGGGCTGGAGTAACTGTAACATAACAATATCTTATAAATGTTATATTAAGACTAAAAGTGAGGGTACTGTTTGCAATACTAACTATGATTCATATTTGAACTCAATGAAAACTACATTGAATGAAGTACAAAGAAATTCTGTTTTGATTAAACAATTGTCAATCATAGATAAGAAAATGTTTCATGCAGGGTTGGTGCGTATTAGCACTAAAGTTGAAAACTGTTATTTTGTGTGTGGGAAAAAGGCATACAAATGGCTACCTGAGAATTGGTCCGGCAGTTGTTTTTTGGGCTACCTGGTTCCGGCCATACGACACACTGCGGAATTACCTCTGGGTAAAATACAGAACATGAGAGATGTTTCCAAGAAAACCAAAGATCCAATCGAGAAACCTGTGAATCCAGTAGGGTGAGTTGAAGCAGGTTGGAAAGACCATAACTCCATGAAGGACAAAGACAAATTGACTCATATGGACTTGAGTGACAGTGTTATATCTTGGGCAGGTATACTCCCAGCGTATGGTGCAGTCAAATCGATTTGGGAGCTGAGAAAACTGTCAAAACTTCTCAAAGTAATGAGTAATGCAACTTTTTTTGCTCTTGAATTAGTGACTGATGAACTGAATGCCATGAGAACTGTTGCGTTGCAAAATTAGATGGCTCTTGACTTCACCCTAGCAGCGAGAGGTGGTACGTGTGCGCTTATCAAAGAAGAATGCTGTGCGTACATACCAGATAATAGACATGAAATTAATAACCATCTGGAGGTGATTCAGCAAGTGTCGGCCATGACCAAACCAGGCCCAAACCCTCTGATGGATTTTTTCCAGAATCTGTTTGGGGGGGTGGGGTTCCATCCTAATGAATATTCTGATTGCCATTTGTGTGGGTTTACTCCTATTAGGAGCATGTGTTTGTTGTGGAATCCCCTGCATGAAAAGATTAATTAAAGATTTTATAGATATGTCTGTCTCTGAAACCTTGTATCAAGACATTGAACTTGAGGAATTGGTTCCAAATGAAATCTCTTAACTGCAAGTCCCAAGTGGAAGAGGTTAGGAGAAGAAATAAAAATCGTTTAAACTTCTGAGAATAGAATAAAAAGTATTAACAAGGGGGAAAATGTTAGAAAAATATGTATTAATGTATATGTTTAGTGCTTATTAAGAAATAAGAAAGATATAATGCATTTTATTCTATTAATGTTATGACAAGAAAAATGAATTCATATGAAACTGCAAGAAGCTTTTGGAAACTGCAGTGTGCCTTTTGCAAGTTGGCCTCTGACCCCAGCAGCTGCTAGCTCAGCAAGAATTAATGTTTATGCTTCTCACAAGTGATTATCTGCTGGGTCAGGAAATTAAATGTGTGAAATAATGAGAATCTTCTGCTCTTTTCCGCTTGAGCAATCAACCTTGTATATGTTACTAGATAACGCAAGCTGCAAGGAGGCAGTGATAACATGTAACATGTAATGTATTGAGAACTGTATCTGCTATTATGTTCGAATTAATTTAGAACCTTGAGTGGAAACTTTTGTAAAAGGGTATTGTAACTAACCAGGTGGCTAGCAAGGCCACGTTGTTTACCAGAAAACTTTTTAAGCAAAATGTAGTATCAACATTTTAGATGAATAGAATATTGTAAGCTAAGGTGATGTAAAACCCCTTGTGACTGACTATGTCAGCCTGGTGGGTTAATACTAGTAAGAAATACTATAAAAGTTGTGTTCTTCCTGTTTCATTCAGACAAAATTCTGTACTTATACGTTTTTTGCCTCCTGGTGTACACTAGTAAAGAACCTGAACCTGAACCTCCCGTGTAGTGATCTTTTTATTACAGTATTTTTTCATTTAACAAGGGGTACATAGGATTCTTGCAAGTTATCATCTGACCTCTTCATTAATGAAGCATCAGACTTAAAATTATTCCAATTCCTAAAAAGGCATTCCACTATTACCTTACTGTCTGCAGTGAAATTAGTTATAAAGAATTTTGAATTATTCTGAAATTCAATTCATCTACTGTGTGCCATTAACTGATTTTCAACAGATGAATTGTTATTCAAAATAGGAGTATAAAAAACTGTTCCCTCTTTTTGTAGCCACTTCATTTCTGATTTCTTGTAACATTAATGTAAGGTATCCCCTCTTACATAACATATCAATAACAAATTCACATTCAGTGTAAAAGGTACTGCCATCTGAAACCATCAGTGCCAAGCAAACCATCTGTCCTTTTGCAACAGCTTTTTTCTGGTGGGGTGGATGCCAACTATCATAATGCAAGTAACAATTAGAAAAAGTAGTTTTATGAAAAATATTAGATGTAAAATAGGCATTGTTGATATTTTTTGTGAGTTCAATCTAAGTAAGAAATTTGGTCAAAATCAAATCTAGCAATAAATTAAAAAAAATCTGTTGTACAGTTAAAATAACTGAAAAATTCTTCAAGCTTAGATAAAGAATCATTACACAAAATAAAGATATTGTCTAAATAATGTATGTATATCACTCAAGAATTTAAAAAATGCTATTAAAGAGGAATAGATGCTCCCAATGTGCCATCACTAGGATGGCAAAAGCAGGGGCGCATACCGCCCCCATGCTACACTCGTAACTTGTTGAAAATAGTGATTTTCAAAGAAAATATAATTATTTTTCTGAACGAGATCCATGAGAGCCAATGTCACATTAGCATTTTCTTGCTGCAAATCCCTTATTAACACCAGCTGTTTCTCAAACCAACTAAGCCCTAGTTTGTGTGGATTAACGGAAAATAAACTGACAACATCAATTGAGAAAATGCAAAGAATCTTTACTAACATATGGTAACTTGGAAGTTAGCTTAATGGTTAAGTTGTTTACTTTACAGACACAAGGTGCAGGGTTTGATTCTCACATGGGGTAATTGGCTAGGATTAAAATGGCCCACAAGGGCACTTAGCCTAGTACTACTCAATGAACCAATGAACTTTAACTTTTAACAAGTAATCTAAGAATTTTCCTATGGAAAAAAAGTTTTACTTCTATTAGCATCAACTGTTGGTCTGGGGGGGGTGTCTAAGTTCTTGAGAATTTTTTGGATTCCAAAAATTCCCATAATGACTGGCTTCATATTCAGCATATAGTCAAACTCATTTTTTAACAATTGAGCCTGCAAAAGCATATCTAAAAGCTTGCAATCAATTTTCCTATATGCTGTAAAAAATTCATTGTGGGGAAACTTCCCTATAAGCATCATCTTGTAACAAAATTCTCATTCTCTTGTTATAGTCATATGCTTCCATAATGACAAGCCACCCCCTTATCTGTTGTTAAAAGCTTCCAGTTCTCATTTAGTTAAGTTGTAATGTCTATTCTTTTTGGGCTGACTCAAAATGTTCCTGATTTTGTAATCATAAATCCTTTTGAACAACTGCACAATTTATATGAGAACAACCCATTCCACTGAAAGCATTGGTATTATTTGAAAAACCATAAAGTTACATTTAATTATCAAGTAAAAAGTCTCAAATCTATCAAAGTACTTACTAAATTTGCCTTCCTAGTGGGCATGAATGAAAGTCCTTTGGAAAGAACATCAGTGTGTAGAGCAGAAACATTTTTACTGGAGAAGTTGAATAAACTAAAATAGCTGCGCTTGTTAAAAATTGTTTTAACAGTTCCATTCTGAATTTCTCCAGTGACAAAATCATCCGGAATTAATTCCTCCAATAATTCTGCTTTGGGAAGCTTGTCTTTGGCTTTGCCGCTAATTGGATATACTTGTAAGTTTGCAATGTAACAAGAGACAATGGTTGAAGAGTAGGCTACTAAAAAATATAACGGTGTCACTGAAAAAAAAAGTACTGCCATTGCTACAAGAGCCAAGAAAAGAAAGCAGGAGGGAAACACTACTCCCATTCTGATAAAAAAATGAAGACTGAATCTTACATTTAGAGGATTTTGATTGGGTCTCCAATTATAACCAACTTGCTATGTGTTAAAAACAGGGATGCTAATAAATTCTTTTTGAGAGAGGAGTGAAAAAAAGCTCAAGAGGTGAATCTTGACATCCACATTGACAATACATAACAGAGGGTTGTGACCAGGTCTCCGACTGTAACCATATTATTATGTGTTTAAAACATGGATACCAAGAAATTCACCTTGTGAGTGAAACTCAAGAAGTGAATCTCGGCATCCATGTCAAGAATACATTCTGGTCCAAAAAATAAAAAACATGAAGTGTTGAGAACTTTGAAAGCCAGTAAAGCAGTTACACAAGTAAATACGATTAGATGAAAAAGATGCTGTTGTAGATTAGTTAAATAAAAATAATTAAAGACTGGCATCTATAAACTTCATTAGACAGAACAAAAACATGAGGTAAGATAAAAAGACTTTCAGCTTTTCCCGGTTAGGGGTCGCCACAGCGTAACTCCCATCTACTAATGATCGGCAGTGGATTTTTATGGTGCCGAGTTGCCAGCCTGATGCCCAACCTTCAAGGAAGGCACACCCATTCACGCACGCACCTACCTGCATGTCTTTAATGTCACTCGACCGCAGTTAGGACATGCAGACTCCACACAGAAGACGCTCCAGCCAAGAATCGAATGGGAGAACCTCTTGCTGTGAGGCAACGATGCTAACTGCTGCACCACCGTGGCCTACAAAAACATGAGGTAAGATACTTAGGGATAGTTGAGACTGAAGGGACATCCTTTTTGTGAGATGGGACTGTAACAGTGCTTAGGGGATGTGTAAAAAACATTACAAATCTCTGAAAACACTGTTACAGTTGAGTCTCACACTTCAGAAACTTGTAACAGGTTTATCTTTTTCCCAATATGGAGTGTAATCAATGTGCTCCATGCACTGTATATAGGATTATAATCGGGTCACCGATCTTAACGCGTATCTTATGGGTTCGAAGCATGGATGTCAAGAAATTCACCTCGAGAGTGAAGTACCCCTCTAAGTGTTGTTATGGTTGGGTCTTGTGTTATAGCAGCACTGAACCTGAATGTAATTTAGCCATTTTTTAGTGTAATCATGGCACTCCATGCACTACAAATGAGTTATGTTCAGAAACACCCAATCATAATTCTTTGTAGTGTGTGGAGGGTTTCCTGTAGCATGTACTTCCAGTTATGGAAAAAATGTAGGACCATGAAATGTTTTACAGCTTAAACACATGACCCTGCCCCACAGACAGCAGACAGGAGTGAAGGTTCCATCTGATTTAGACACCAGTTTGGCACACTTTTTGAGACAATAAAGTGTATCACAGTTTTTAAAGCTGTAAAAAAATGCTTCAGGCACTGCTCTTTGGTGGCTGCTGTTATGGTATAGCATGAGAATGGCTCTTAACAGTGATGGAAAGTGTGTAACATACAGGATTATTAATGGATCATAACCTGCTTATTATGTGCTCAAGATATGGATGATAAGAAATCCACCCCAAGAGCAAAGCTCAAGAGGTAAATCTTGGTATCTATGTTGAGAACACATAATTAAGAGTTATGACTGGAGACCTGATCATAATCCTTTGTAGTGGATGGAGCATTATCTGCTTCATGTACTATTGGTTATAGGAAAAAAATGTTCTGTGTTTGGTCGGCTTTCAAAACCATAAAACACTTAACGAGCTGTGTCAGAAAGACAGTGTAACTCAGTCTCTTATGTTTACATTCACCTTCCACACCTCTCAACTGTCCAGATTTTTGCCTCATATTTAGTCCATTCCTCATAAAATTTGTTTTCATGCAAATCGCTGAGGATTGAAAACATTAAATATTGGCATACATTTGATTTTCAGACTTTGTGTCCTTCAGGAAATGTAGAACACAAATCCTGTTATTCTAGCAACATTTTAAGCTTATAAGAGGATGTCAGGTACCCATTACCAGCACAGACAGCAGAGAGAAACAATCTCTGCTGTCATTAGCTGGTCAGTACTAGCAGATTTGACCGCTTAGTGTGAGACCCAACCTTAACAAATTAAGCAGGGGTGATTAATGTTTAAGATCAGGTCTTACTCTAAAGAAGTGCTTAACTGATTTGTCTTTTTCCGGATATTGAAGCATAATCACCATACTCCATGCACTACAAAACTATTCTAGAGCTTAACGGTGCATAAAGGTGCTCAACAAAACTTCTTTAAGTACATTCCTTTTTTATGAAAATTGATAAATTTTCCAGAATTTGGACCGCAGTTGTGACACTCTATGCACTGGAAAGCTGTTCTGATCTATATTCTTCTTCTCTGTGCACTCGCTACGTTGTGGATAGGAGCTAAGCATGTAAAAAAGAAATGTCAGTATGGCAGACTTTATCAGGCTGGGGTTTTGTACATTAAAATATTGTACTATCCACTTACAGTTATGCAGGGAAATGTATTGCAGCAATCAGGATGCTAATTAAAAATTATTTTTTCCAGTGTTTGGATGTTGCCCCTTAAACACAGACTCAAGAAGGTTCTCCTCTTTTCACTGTTTTAAAACATGTTAAGCTGTTTTGTGTATTTCAAACAGCTAAATATGGTAGTAATGAGTGCTGCCAGCTCTGGTTCATTCTGTTTAATCTACTTTGTAATTGCATAACAAGTACAAATAAAGTTGTTTTTTCTCTGACTACAGTCCAATGTTCAGCTCTACTGAAATGTTTCTGGTGATGTCGGTGGACATCACAATATTTTTTTTGTTGGGGTCAGAATCTGAGCTTTTAAGTCCTGATGCTTCTCAGTAAAGTAAATGTCATAACTAATTGGCTGTCACTGCTTATTTAATTTACAGCTTTAAGATTAGATGAGTGCCTTTTTTCCTTTCATTCTTGATATGATTCCTGATATGGTATACAGGATCATGTGCATGTAATCTTTTGCCATATCCCTATACAATGTACCCCTTTATTAGTGCATTGATGAGATGGATGTGAATAACAATAATGACTTACAGATACAATTTAATTCTTTTTGAGGCATGACATTTAATAATTCTTTCTGCAACATTCAAGTTAAGAAAACCTCTGGAATCACGAGATAAACAAAGGGATTAGAGAGGGCAATCACTGTTTACTGTTAAGAGGTGCAGTGAACTTTAAGCTACATTTGTTATTATTAACACAGTGAACCTTAGGTTAGTTAAAACTGAGTGACTAGTTTTTTTATGTTCTTCTTGAGCTGATGTTCATTTTAAACACTTACAGCAGAATGTGAGATTATAGTGTCTGTCTTTTTTCCTAGGATCACAGTCCTAAAATAGTGTCTGGAATTATCACATAACAGCAGTGAAAACACAATCAGCTAAGCTTTTAAACAGGTTTGGCAAATCCCCATGTTCCCACAGTTGCATAGATTAGATGACTTGTCTATTTCATCAGGGCTGTTGATCTATGTTAATATTATGATGACTACTGTTACAAAATAATGAAGGGATAATCACAAATTAAGAATGAAAACAAAAGCATGTCCAAATATATAGATGTGACCAGTTGTTAAATTCCTGTGCTTGTTTTAGGTCATCCAGATTTTACATTTTTGGGCAGTGTGACAAGTCTGTAGTGGAATATTGGCACAGGCTGCCATTACAACTAAATATGATATATATTTCTCATTATACCCAGCTTTATAGTTATTATTTTTAATCCATCTTTTCAGTGATACTGGCAGAAAGGTGACAATGGAGTTCTCTGAGTGTCAGTAATAATGTGAGAGATGCCAAGGGTAGAAGTGGTTTGTATAGCCACCCCCCTCACCACACCCAGATACAGTGCCCATTTACATTTTTTCTTAATGTATTAGTAGTTTTAAAAGTTCTTCCATTCACTGCTTTATTCTTTTCGATTTACATTTACTTTAGCTACATAGTTCCAAATTGTTATTGTAGCAACACTGTTTCTCTGTATATTACATACGTTTACATTGAAAATAAAATGACTTTCTCTGCCCTTACCTGAGTGAATAACGTTTTGTTCTTGAAGGATATTGCTGTCACTTTGTTTTTCGAAGTATCATTGCTTAACTGGTGTATTGGACCGTTCTTTTTTTCGTGTTTGGGACATATGTTCAATACCTTTCTAACTTTTAATAACACAAGTACTTACTATGGCTAAATGGTATTTTTGTTGCTCGGTCCCTTTTTAATATCCTTCATTTTTACTACTGAACTATTTCTTCTTATGCTTATGAATTTTGTCCTTTCTGCTTTATTTTTCCTACTGAATGCAGCTCTTTCTACTTAGTTATTTTTGAGGAACTTAAAGTTTCTAGCCATGGCAAGAATTAAGAAGGCTTATTCCTAGATGCCAGCTACAAGATGAATCTCAAATCATGGTTCAAAAAGAGGAGTCCAAATGGAGTTGTCATGAACAAGCAGTTAGACAGCTAGCATATAGCACTAAGCCACATTGAATGTGTGGAGCTGTGCATAGGTGGGAAAGGTTGCCAATAATAACACAATGTCATCCGTAAAGATTGCCAAACAAGGGGGGGAGGTCACCGTTTTTTGCAGCTCTACTCATGGCTTAAAGATGTACTTTATATAAAATAAAACAAAACTATTAACTTCAGTTATACAGCTTGCTGTATCTAAACAAGTTGAGATAGCAGTACAGACTGTAAAACATTTAAATAAAAACCTGAAGAGCACTGACAATAACTATTATGTATCTTCTCACAATTATTGAAATACAGAAATAAATGCACTACAAGGTTTTGGTCTTTCTCTTTCTTTTTTACTTATAGGTCATAAATTCAAAGGACATGTTTCATATAACCTGTTTATTGACATCTGAGAACCAAAATCAGGTTCAAGAGAGAATGAAACAGAATCAGTAAAAACAAGGATTATACTATATTAAATATTATAAATTTCCTTATGACTTGTGAGGTAAGAATTCGCCAGATATTGAGTTGGAAACAAACAGAAGCATTTGTTTTTAAGACACAAGGAACAGATGTAGTCATTTTTTTCAAACTGCAGCTGACAAAGTGCTGAGAACAAAACATGAGACACCTGTTCAAGATGAATATCTTTCAGATGACTACGTCTGAATCCAAGGTTGAAAAGGTCACACAGACAAACCACAATTTTTTTACTAAATGGTTTGTCTGTGACCATTTTACCTTTTGATCTGGATGTTATCTTGGATTTTTTGCAGTCACCCTTATGTTACAGACATTAGGCTTCTTTTTAAACTCTCTGTTTCTAAAGATGGCCATACAATCCACTTGTGCTGTACCGATGAGCTCAAAAAAGGGGAAAACATGACATGCTTGCAACTATTGGGAGTTGGCTTTATTGCTCTTAATGCCCTAGTAAAGATTTAAAAAAGTGAAAGTAAAAAGTCATGGGCATTTAGAAGCCATGTATTTGAAGCAGTGGTATATCCTTAAGGGGGTCATATGAATATATCCCATAGGGCTTCACTACATGAGGTTGAAGGTACTACAAAGTGAAGACTTTAGTTTTACTGGGTCTTCTTGTACCGTTTACTGTGTGGTTTGTTTGTGTGACCTTTTTCCCTTTGATTTGGATTATATTTGGGGTATTGTGCAGTCACTCTAATGCTATAGGCATCAGGCTTGTTTTCAAGCTCAGTGTTTCTAACATAAATCCAAACAATCTGCTTATGCTGCATTAACACAGTCACAAAAAGGGCAAACCATGGCATGTCTACAGGTAGTGTGGTTTTGGATTTATTGGAATGAATGCACCACTAAAGACTTAAAAAAATTAAAAGTAAAAAGCCTTGAATATACAGAAGCCATGTAGCAGAAGCAGATGTATGTCCTTAATGTGTTACTGGGCTTCTACAAGAAGTTTTACAGTATTATACGATGAAGACTTTAGCTTTGATGGGTCTTTTCTTGAAGTTTTTTTCACAGTGACTATGTGGGACAGAGGCTTTGTCCAAGATGCTTTTTAAAATACTGAAGCAGCTGCAGAACTTTCTAGAGAGATATCTAAAGAGTTGCCCCAATGGCCATTTGCTGATGGTTTTGGAAGACAAGAACATTCATTTAAATTGTCAAAAATAAAAATATAATAATATGTATCATTCACCATGCCAAACAAAAAGTATGCAAAAATACTCATAATCTCACAAAATGTAACTCTGAATCAGTTTTAGCTGCTCTGAACTCAGTTAACTGGACTGTTCTAAAAGCTGTGTTACAAAATGGGGCAGAATAAAGGTTCAGTTCAACTTTTTTAAGCATCCTAAACAGTACTGCACCACTGTGTAGGAAGAGAATAAAATGTAATGCTGCTCCTTGGCTTACTAATCAGAGTAGAAGTCTTTTGCAAAATATAGACAAGACGTGGAAAGAGTAACACCACAAAACCTACAGCATTTTAAAGAACTTTGTAACCTTACCAAAAATCATGTTAGCATTGACAAGGAGCAATGCTATTCTGATTTACAAAATAACCATAGATCTAACCTAAAAGAATTTTGGTTATCCATTAAACACATTTTACTCCCAGGAATTAACAATGTCCTTAACTTTTATCCAAATAACTCCCCCTTAATAACAGTGACCAACTTTAACTCGTACCTCATTGACAGCATAGCTGCCTTCACCATTGAATCCTTTCCTGACTCACTTGACTCATGTCTACCCTCATCCACTACTACCCTCACACTAAAGCCACTTGCTGCCTCCTTCATAAAAAATATTATCCAAACTCAAACCCTGATCATCCTCTCCAGATAACCTTCCTGCAGAATACTTAAAAATTGCTGCTAATGCCATTGCATACCAGTTTCTATCCTTATAAACAGGCCAATACAGGAATCCCATATTCCTACCATTTAGAAAAAAATTCCATATCATCCCTCTCCACAAAGGTGGCACTTCTACCGAAATATCTAATTTCAGACCCATTGCCATCTTATCCCTCCCCTCTAAAATATTGGAAAAATGTGTCTATGAACAACTACTCCAGCATCTCTTAAAGGAACAATTACTGAGTGAAACTCAATATGGTTTAAGACCTGTTCATAGCACACAACTACCCTCCTAATATTTTCAGGTAACATAAATAAAGCCAGGCATAGTAGTAAATTCATATCTTCCTTATTCCTAGACTTATCAAAAGCTTTCAACACTGTGTCTCAAAAAAACTCCAACTAGAGCCGCCCAAAATGGGTATCTCACAAGCTACTCTTGAGTGGTTTAATAATAACTTGTCAGAACACTACCAGGTAGTCAAATGGAATTCTACCCTTTTTTCTTACCTACCCATCATTACAGGTTTACCAAAAGGCTCTATCCTTGGTCCTCTTCTATTTAATATCTTTATAAACAATCTTTGTACGTCTGTATAACAAACAACCCTTGTACAGGATTCCACCCTAATCTGCCTCTCAGACAATCTAGAAAATTTGGAAAAGAAAACACAACATGCCTTTAACTCTATTGAAAAAGGTGCTGTAATCACCAACTCCTTCTTAATCCAAAAAAAAAAAAAAACTGTTTATTTTTCCCCAAATCACTTACCTATGAGAAAAAAAGCTTGAAGATCACATCCCTAAACAATATGCCAATTGAAGTACTGCCTCATACAAAACTGCAGTGGGTTATAATAGATAATAACCCTCAGATATTACCTCCACATACAGAGCAATAAAGAAAACACACAAAAATCTAGGAATGCTATATAGAACCAAAAAATTCCTTACTGCATCCACCAGAGTCACTCTTGTCACTACATACCTACTTCCCTCTCTGTTATATGTTTTGCCATCTTAACTAACCTCCTGGCCACCCTAAAATCTAAACTAGAACAATGTTACAACAAACTTTGCAGCTCATATAAGTCACAGAACACATCACTGTTCTGCACTAAAAATGCTAAACTAGTTAGAATTATCCCACCAACTAAATTATACCCAACTATATATAATCCCACTTCCCACCCAGCTATAAGTACAATTCTGCCTCCCAAATTGTCACCTTCGATCTTCTGACAAAAATCTAGTTGACATCTATAAGCCTTACAGAAACTGCGATCAAAGTCTATCCACACATTCTGTAATAAAACTCTGGAATACAAATCCTTTACCAATCAGAGCAATACATAACATTCATTTATTTAAGCTGCAACTAAAATAATTCCTCTCCAACTCCTGGCTTTGTACTTGCTGCTCCCCTGGTTAACATTTCAGCTCCTTCTCCTCTAATACCTCTACATATATATATATATATATATATATATATATATATATATATATATATATATATATATAAATAGATATCATTTCTTCTTTTCCTTATTTTTTTCTTTTAATTTTATTTCCCCATACTCTTAATCTTGCTTTTACTCATCATGTCTCCTCCTTCCAGTATATACTTCACTTAATACCGCTAACAAATACTTTCCTCACTCCCCTTCTATTCATTTCCTTCTTCTTAGCCACTGTTTGAATTTTCTACTCTGACATTTGCTTTATGAGTAAGTAATAAACTTTTGCACTTACACTTACATGTGAACACATTTCAGTGTTACATGATTTTGCATTGATCTTGTTTTAATGGTGGTATATGTGTATTATTCTAAATGTTATATGTGTAGTAATATTTTATTAATCTATGTATTTACAATATATTACAGTATAGATTCATAGGTAAGTGCTATTCTAGCTGCCCTTATGAGCCATTTTAAGCCTAGCCAATTTCCTTTTTTGTGCATGAAATAACCTATCCCATTTGGTAGACTGGCCTTACTCATCCCATGCTCTGTAATTATATATTACACCTGATGAGAATAATTGGGATCATACCATAGATAATGTGAGGGGACCCATGCATGGGATTAAACATTTAGGAGCTGCCTATGACCATTAGTAGTACGGAGGGCAGTCATGTGGTAAATTTTCTGTTTCCCATCTATAGATACAAGTTGTGCTTGAAAATGTCCCATAGCAGCTGTGTCCTCTGTGAGATATACCTGTCCTGCCAAATCATTCTGTTGATGTTACAGAAGCAGTTTAGATCCTTAGGCCAAGTATTTCTGATTTAATTATACTTCCTGGTGTGCAGTATATCCATCAGTAATGAGTCAGAAGATACCTTGTATGCCAGACACAAGTCACCTAGGATACAGAGTATAGTGACAGTGCTTTGAGTCAGTCCAGATACGTAGGTCATGTTATTAAGGCTTTGTATCCTTTTTCAGTAAGGAATCCCTGTAGGTGTTCCAATTGTTGCATGTTTTTAGACAGGTACATGCCAAAGGGTGCATTATATTCAATGACTGGTCCACTGAGGGCTGAGTAAAGGGGAACAATAACATCCCTAAATCTAGACACAATCCTTTTGTTTGTAAGATGTGCAATATATAAAGACTTTCTTGCAATAACAGACACATGTTGGTCAAACATTTGGTCACTGTCCATATAAGTTTCTAAATCCTGAACAACTGGGTCAACTCTTAGTGGCATATTGTCAGTGTGATAGTTCCCTGGGGTAGATGACTTCCCAAAGGATATAGTAATGCATTTTTTTGCATTCAGTTTCAGTCCATGATTTTGGCATCAGTTATTTATTTAGGACAAACCTTCTTGCAGGATGGTTAAGTATTTCAGAATTCAATGACTGTTCCTAGCTTGCAGTAATTTGCAAATTTAGTCAGAGAGAGCCATTTCGTATTGGCTTTTACTTCAGAAAATAGATGCCAAACAGGAGAGGTACCAGCACAGAACCCTGATCACTCCACTAGTGACTTGTCTGTTTGTATAGGTAACTTCCCCTATTTTGATTATCTGCATCATATCTGTGAGCCAGTTGACAATCCAGTAGGTGACATAGAGATTTATTCCCAGTTTTTTTAGCTTTTCTACTATGCCTGAGTGTGGAATTGTGTCAAAAGTTTTTGCTAGGAAGTGGTATGTAGTATACACCATTTTGCCTTCATCCATTTGCTTTGCTGACCTTTTCAAAAAACTACCAGGTTTAGTTAGCATGACCTGCCCTTGATGAATCCAAACTGAGATTGGTTCAGTGTTTGGAGGTCCCCTATTTCCTGAATGATTAATTCCATGATAAGTCTTTCCATGACTTTGCATATGAAATTGGTCAGACGTATGGGTCTGTAATTGTCTGAGTCTGTGGAAAGTCCTCTGTTATGTAGGGGATAGACTGTAGCTGTTCTCCATTTGCATGGTACAAAAGCTGTAAAGAGGGTGAGATTCGTGCTTCATTCTGTTTCAGATGCATCCAGGGATATTGTCAGGACCCCTCTATACAGTAGCACTTTTAGGACTTGGTCTTGTATGATAGCTGGAGGTGAGCCAATTTCAGATATATCATAAGAGACATATGGAGGAGAGAGAAAGGTAAAGTTAGAGCTTAGAACTAGATTTATCTGCCAGTAGATTCATTATATTTTTAGCTATATATTCAAATTATGTTAGTTTTAACCTATGTATATGTATTTTCTGATCCAATGTTGTCTTTTTTTCATCTGTGATCTGACCCCAGCACCTCGTGCCAAAGCTTTGGATCAGAGAATTTTGACTCTTGCTTTACCCACAATTCCCCTGTTCTGACTCAGTTACCTTAAATCTTATTTCCCGCATGTGAAAGCCAGATGCGTGGACTGAGAGCTTGCCTGTAATTCACAATAAGTGAGTAATTTTTTTCCTCCTCCCTTATTAAAAATAATTGTAAACTCAGGATTTAATGTGTGCTTAGAGTAGACTTAGAGATAGGGTGCTTTCTTAAACATTTTGTGGTGTTCTCTCTCTTCTGTTTGTGTTTGTGTGTTTACATAACACAGTTATCAGAACTTCCTTAAATTTACATTAGAGTTTTTTCTTAGTGTAGTAGTGTTTTGCTCGTAAGTATAGATAGTAAGTTCTTATGTCATCAGGCTTCAAAATGTGCTGCTCCTGTTGGCATAAAATCCACCCCAAGATCCATACTCTCAGTGTGTATACTGCATGGGGCCTTTGTACCTTTTAGCTTCCTGCTCCATTTGTACTGCCTTTGGCTGCATAGCTCATCAAATATGTAAAGAAAAACTTATACTTAAAGGTCTTCTTTCTCCCCAGACAGGGTCCATTATATACTCGGACCCAAAGCTATTCACTTCTTCTCCTTGGACAGGAAGAAAGATAAAGAGAGGGCTAGAGCTAAAGAGAAAGAGAGAAATCTAAAGAAAACTCCAAGTTGCTTGGTAATTGTCAGGAAAGAAGCAAGAAAAGGTCTCTCAACCCCACAGTTATCGCGGGTCCTACATCTGAGGTTCCAAGACAGTTGGATCTGATAATTTTTTGGATCCAAACTTCCTTGCCAAAATCTTCTTTTCCTCTTGCTCCAGTAAGTCATATGCTCCATTCTCCAATTTTGTAGAAAGGACCTTCAACGCCTGCTTCAGTAGCATCTTCTTCCAGATCTTGCCATTCCACTAGAAGTCTTATGGAGTTTGATGTCGACTGGATGATGAGGAAATTTCTGCAGACTCAGATTTAGATGGGAGTTCTCCCAGCTCCATCCCTGAGGAAGGATTTCAGATTAGTCCTCCCTTCCCTGGCTATTTAGTCTTCTCAGCTTCCTACCTGTCCCCATTCCTGCAGACGGTGTATATTGGATCCAGTCTTCTCACAATATCAGCATCAGAGTCAACAGCTCTCTAAACTTGGCTTCAACATCTTCCCTCATTCTCTTGATTCTGATGCTTTCAGGTTGAGCAGAGTCCCAGATCCAGAGAACTGGTGTCAGGGCTCCAGGGGTCAAGTTGACTCCAAAACTTCCAGAACTGTTGACATCCTTGGGGCATTCAACCATTGGATTCAAGAGCGCTTCTGACTTTTCCAGTTTGGCTAGCTCTTTTTTTGGCTCCAATGGCTTGATTGACCTTCATCAACACCCCCTATGTTGGTTCCACTCTATTTGGACTGGAAGTCAAAGACACGCTTACAAGAAGTGAGAAGGATGGTAAGACCTTGTTTGCCAATGGAATCCATTTTTCAACCTCTCAGAGCTCCTTCTCCAGGAATCAAAGAGGGGATAGAAAGATGTGGTCCCAAAAATCTGAAGGCTTTTACCAGGGCACTTCTGGAGACTGGCCTCCAGAGGCAGAGGTGGAGGCAATTCCACAGGACGTTGAAAGGCAAAGGTGGTCTGCAAAATCAAGCTTTCCATTGTCCATTCACAGAGAAGCCTTTCCAGCATCCCTGAATGCTAGTCTAACTGCTACACTCTGGAGGCAGTCTGGAAACACTTCTCCTTACACACTCTAGCCTGACAATACATAACTTGACATTCACGGGTGCTAAGGATTATTTCCAGAGATTATACAATTCCCTTTTTAGAAACTCTAAGAATAAAGTGAAAGACTGCCAACATTCCACCCAATCAGCTAGAATTTGCAGCAAAAGAAGTTCAGAATTTGCTGGCCAAAAGAGTCATCCAACCGGTCCCCCAAGACCAGTTATAATTTGGAGTCTTCTTAAGGTTCTTTTTAGTTCCAAAAAAGACAGGGGTCTTGAGGCCAATTCTGGATCTCAGCAAATTCAGTTCATAAAACAGACAAAATTACAGATGATAATGGTACAGTCCATTCTGCCTCTTCAAAGAAAGGATGACTGGATATGCTCTCTAGAGCTCCAAGATACCTACTATCACATAAAATCCAGAGGAAGTCAAGGAGATTTCTTTATTTCCTTTTGGGAGCCATTCATTTCCAATTCAGAGTGCTGCTTTTGGCCTCACCACAGCCCTCCAGGCATTCACCAAGATAATGGCAGTGGTGATAGCCTTTCTCAGACTTCACGGGATTCAAGTATTCCCTTATCTGCATGATTGGCTTTTAACTGCTATCTCCAGGGATCTACTTCTAACAAATTAGTCATTCCTGCTAGAACTATTGCCCTCCCTAGATATTTCCATCAACATAAATAAGAACAAATTACAGCTACTCAAAGCATAGAATTTATAAGCTGCCAGATAGACACTGTTCATCAAATAGTAAAGCTACCCTCATCGCATATCAACTCAAAAAGATCAGTAGCTCTTAAGACTTTTAGGGCTAATGGCTTCCTCCATAGTGATGGTCCCATTGACCAGATTCCACACAAGAGTTCTGCAATGGACATTAACAGTACAGTGGTCCCAAAAATTTAATCCTCTTCAGTACGAATTTTAACTCACAAAGGTATGCAAAAACCATGTCCAGTGGTGGATTACATCTGATTTAGTCAGTCTGAGCAGAAACTTCTCTCCCCCGGTACTGAAAGCCACAGTGATCACGGATGCCCCACATCTTGGGTGGGTGGGGGTCATTTTAAAGGAGAACAGTACAAGGACCATAGTCCCCATTAGAATCCAACCTTCACATCAATGTCTTTAAGTTAAGAGCAGTCCTCCTTGTACTGCAGACAATTCAGGGCCATTTTCCCAAGGATGTTGTTAGACTGAGGGCATTCTCTTTATTCTTAGTGAGTTCACTATACTAAATTAAGGTAGAATAATAGGCCTGAAAATATGCAGTCAGACTTATGGTTTCATGTATGCATTCAGTTTCAGGGAAAGACAGTTCAGTAGAAAGAAAAATATAATCTTGCTGGCTAAGCATGAGATGTGCAGAAATAACAATTTTCAGGGAGAGCTACAGAATGTTCCTTTTTCAAGGAAACAATATGTGTACTTGCAATGGACTGCTAGATAAAGAATAGACTGTAAGGCATATGCAAGACAAGGCTTGGAAACCAAGGCTAAAGAGGTGTGTATAACATTACAGGGTTTTGGTATTATTAGGATATACTTCAGACATGGTCAGTTAAGTCAGTTAAGTTGGTTTCTGGACTGATACATAAAAGATTATTGCAATACAGACACTTGAGCCTGAGTACTGAAGTCAGGTCAAATAGCGGTAGCGTTGTCACCTCACAGCAAGACGTTGTCGCGTTTGATTCTCAGCTAGAGTGTCTTCAGTGTGGAGGCATGCGTGAATGGGTGTGCCTTCGTTGAAGGTTGTGTGTCTGGGCTGATAACTCGGCATGTAAAAATCCACTACCAAACATTAGCGGACCGGAGTTCCGCTGTGGCGACCCCTAACCGGGATAAGCCGAAAGGCACAACATTCAGGAGGAAAAGACTGTTTCAGTTGATATTATTTAAGAGAATCATAATATACGTGCAGAACCTTTGGATATATTTATCAGCACTGTTACTGGAAACAGTATTCAGATATTGTTAACATCTAATAAAGTATTCTTAACAGAACTACAGCATGTGCAGAATTCATTCTGAAAAGTACAAAAAGACTTGGCCTATAAAGGAGAGATTGGCACCTGTTCAGCACAAGTTAGGGTAATTAACAGATAAAGACATTTGTTCCAGTCTCATTTCAGTTGTTTCCAGTTATCCAGTATACTACAGACTTATCAATTCTTTCAGATGTGATTGCCATACATTCAGACAACATATCAGTAGTTTGGTACATCAACAAACAGGGTGGAACCAGATTGTACCATCTTTGGTGAGAAGCCACAAGAATCTGGCAGTGGGAGATGTCTTCAAACCATTTTCTAGTAACAACGCATATATCTGAGATATCCAACATCCTAGCTGACATGCTGAGCAGAACTTCACAAGTGTTGTGCCTCAATAAAACAATGGCAACACAGATTTTCAGCCGCTGGGGCCAACCTTGCCTTGACCTTTTTGCTTCATACCAAAATAACAAATGTAGAAGTTACTTTGCCCTCATCCCTGCATAGGGCCAGTCACTGAAAGATGCTGTAGTCCATCCTTGGCCCCCAGGTCTCCTTTACACTTTTCCCTCCATTCCCCTTATACCCAAGTTCATCTAGAAAGCAATGGAATGCAAGACCAAAGTAACCTTCATTGCCCCCTTCTGTCCTCAACAGGTATGGTTCTCCTTTCTTTGGCCTCAGTTTGTCCACCCACCATAGGTGCTAGACTCCTTCTGGATCAACTCACACATCACTCCAGGATACCTCTACTGGACCTACATACCTTAAAACTGACTGCATAGTTTCTGCTGTTTTTACAATTGCCAGAGATTCCAGTCTTTCTTTCCCAGTAGTATGAATCATTTTGTCCTGTCAGAGGAATTCTACTAAAAGGCTTATTAGAGCAAATGAAAACGCTTTTTTATCGAGGCATCTGATAATGGTTTGAACCCCTTTACAATATGTCTTCCAAAAATCCTAAAATTCCTTTTGGAACTTTTCATGTCTGGATCTAGTTATTCGATAATTAAAGTACAATTGACGGGCATCTGAAACTTTCACACTAGCTTCAGCAACTCTTACCTTTCTTCTCTCAGAATCTCTAAGGCCTTTTGAAATGAACCTTTTTAATGAGGCCTCTAGTTCGTGATCCTATCCCTCCATGGGACATTACCATTTTGCTACAATCCTTAACTCAGAAACCCTTTGAACCTGCAGCATCCACAGATATAAAGTTTCTGCCTGGAAGATGATATTTTGGTGGCCATTACCTGTGCCAAACAAGTGTCAGAACTTCAGGCACTTTCATGCAAGGCTGTCTTCCTGATCTTTCATAAAGCTAGAGTATCATTGAGGACAAACCCGTCCTTTCTTCCAAAAGGGGCTTCTGATTCAAACTTAAATAAATAAATTGATTTACCAGTTTTCTTCCTCAATTTCTCAAATAAGGGAAACATATAATAAATACATCTACTGCCAATCATTAGCGGACCGGAGTTCCGCTGTGGCGACCCCTAACCGGGAAAAGCCGAAAGACACAAACAAAGGTGTGCACAGGCAAAGTTTTATCACCTATGTACCAAGACCTTCACAAAATCAGATCAATTGTCCACATCCTTTTCCAAGAAGAAGTTGGATCAGTCAATTTCTAAAGTTACTCTTTTGAGATGACTAGCTAATTTCATTTCCTTAGTCTGTGGTTCACTTGGTATGCCTCTACAGTCAAAGCCTAAAGTGCATTCTACAAAGGCTATGACAACATCTATAGCCTTTGCTAGACAAGTTCCTAAAAGTGACATATGTGCAGCAGCAACCTGGTCATCAACTCATACATTTCTATCTTACTATAAATTAGATATACGGCCCAGGATGCACACATCTTTTGGTTCTGCCATTCTCAAGTATATCCTTCCTTGAGGCCACCCAGGTACTGGTCAGTTAGCTTAGGAATCTGTCCCTTATGTTGAATCAGGTGAAAAAAAAAAAACAACATCAGATAAGAAAGATATGTAATGGCAGATCCGTATCTTCTTTTCATCTGATACAACTCCCTTCCTGCCTTCCACCTACCAAAATTGTCATTCTACTTTTAAGGAACAATCACATCTCATGTGGACCCTGTTTGACCCCTTTTATCTCATGCATTTTTACTGTATATTTCTTTTCTATGTGTCCTTTTTTGTAAATGGATATGTATCCTCATATAGATATACTCATAATAACTTGTTGTGGTCAGTCAGCAAACACAATGTGAGATACTTCAGGCAGGATGGGGGGGGGTTGTGGATGGAGGAGGAGTCAGAGCTCTCAGATCCAAAACTTTGGCATGAAGCACCCACTCATATGTTGAACCAGAGGAAAAGACAAGAGCACAGCTCTACCATTATGATGAGTACATAACTTTCATTTATTTTACTTGTGGAGGTTTTCTTCCTGGGACTCCACTGAAAATGGTTAAAATTATCCAGTCTAATTTTCCTGGTAAACAAAGGTCAGTAGATAAATAAATGAAATAAAATTTGAAGTGCATCTCTAACAGCTAATGTGACCACAGAAGAATGTTTGTCCATAATATTATCAAAATCTGGAAGGTTACATAAGAAGCCATCTAGCAATACTGGCTTTTCATACATTTTGTGCAATATTATGAGCTACAAATAAAGTATTTAATTTTATTTATTAAAGACGCTGATAAAATCCCGGTATGTAGTGTGTGATACTGCCAAAGAAAGACAAAAATGTTGAAGTAATGCATACAATAGGACAGTATGTTTGAAAAAGGACAGAAGTTTAGATATTTTACTAACTATCTCAAAATAAAGGCACATGAATTTGCATATGAGAAAATGCAGTGTAACAAACATGTATGTCTTTGAATATTTGCTTTTTTAAACTCAGACTCCTTATCCCTGGATAAGAACCAAGTTATAGAATGGAGCAAGGGTGTTGGCTTAAGTGTGAAAGAGTTTAGAGAACAGGTCTAGGGAAATAAAAGAGAGACAAAGATAAAATAGGAAGGAAAGATTGTATGCCAAGTACAAGGGTAGTTAAGGCAGAGAAAAGCTATAACAGTTAGAGTATATAGTGCAATGGAAAAGTATTTGTCCCTTCCTGATTTCTTTTTTTTTTTGCATGTTTGTCACACTTAAATGTTTCAGATCATCAAACAAATATAAATTTTAGACAAAGATAACCCAAGTAAACACAAAATGCAGTTTTTAAGTGATGATTTTATTTATTAAGGGAAAAAAAAATATCCAAACCTACATGGCCCTATGTGAAAAAGTAGTTCCCCCTAAACCTAATAACTGGTTGTGCCACCCTTAGCAGCAACAACTGAAATCAAGTGTTTGTGATAACTGGCAATAAGTCTTTCACATCGCTGTTGAAGAATTTTGGCCCAATCTTTGCACAATTGTTTTAATTCAGCCATATTGGAGGGTTTCTGAGCATGAACTGCATTTTTAAGTTCATGCCACAGCATCTCAATTGGATTCAAATCTGGACTTTGACTAGGCCACTCCAAAACCTTCATTTTATTTTTTTTAAGCCATTCAGAGGTGGACTTGCTGGTGTGTTTTGGATCATTGTCCTGCTGCAGTACCCAAGTGCGCTTCAGCTTGAGGTCATGAACTGATGGCCAGATATTCTCCTTCAGGATTTTTTGGTAGAGAGCAGAATTCGTGGTTCCATCAATCACAGCAAGTCGTCCAGGTCGAGAAGCAACAAAGAAACCCCAGACCATCACACTACCACCACCATGTTTAACTGTTGGCATGATGTTCTTTTTTTGAAATGCTGTGTTACTTTTATGCCAGCTGTAACGGGATGCACACCTCTCAAAAAGTTCAACTTTTGTTTCGTCAGTCCACAGAATATTTTCCCAAAAGTCTTGGGGGAATCATGAAGATTTTTTTTGGCAAAAGTGAGACGGGTCTTTATGTTCTTTTTGGTCAGCAGTGGATTTCGCCTTGGAACTCTGCCATGCATGCCATTTTGCCCAGTCTCTTTCTTATGGTTGAGTCATGAACACTGACCATAACTGAGCAAATGAGGCCTGCAGTTCTCTAGATGTTGTTCTGTGTTCTTTTGTGACCTCTTGGATGAGTTGTCGCTGTGCTCTTGGGGTAATTTTTGTAGGCCGGCCACTCCTGGGAAGATTCACCATTGTTCCATGTTTTCTCCATTTCTGGATAATGGCTCTCACCATGATTCACTGGAGTCCCAAATGTTTAGAAATGGCTTTGTAACCTTTTCCAGACTGATAGATGTCAATTACTTTGTTTCTCATCTGTTCCAGAATTTCTTTAGATGTCATCCTTTTTGGGATATTTTGGCCTACTTCACGTTGTCTGACAGGTTCTATTTAAGTGATCTCTTGATTCAACAGGTCTGGCAGTAATCAGGTCTAGGTGTGGCTAGTGAAATTGAACTCAGCTTTCCCAAAAATGTGATTAACCACAGTTACTTCATGATTTACCAAGGGGGACAATTACTTTTTCACATGGGACCATGTAGGTTTGGATAGTTTTTTTTTTCCCTTAATAAATAAAATCCATCACTTAAAAACTGCATTTTGTGTTTACTTGGGTTATCTTTGTCTAATATTTAAATTTTTTGATGATCTGAAACATTTAACATGCAAAGAAATAAGAAATCAGGAAGGGGGCAAATACTTTTCCATTGCACTGTATATGGTTTTGGGAACAAAGATTATAACTAAGGTTTTGGAAATATGATGTATAGTGAGACAAGTAAATGTGAGGAGTGGGAAGAGGACTGGCTCTGGGATGAATCCAAGGAATGTACACTACGCTGTGAGGTTAAATATACTAGTG
This sequence comes from Protopterus annectens, assembly GCF_019279795.1. NCBI lineage: Eukaryota > Metazoa > Chordata > Ceratodontiformes > Protopteridae > Protopterus > Protopterus annectens. The sequence goes on along the minus strand of NC_056739.1, from coordinate 1,175,104,605 downwards.
CTTGATATAAAAAAGCCTTTATTATATAGGTGGCATAACACTCTGCAGAGGTTAAAGACAGAGAAGCTGTCCATGAAGATAGCTGTTAGAGATGTTGGTTTCCACATGTTTATTTATATATGTTGTGATGATGAAAAAACATACGAAAGCTGTGGAGCAGAGTGATAGGGGCTGGAAAGATTGAGATGGCATAGGGTAGGAAGGTCACTTCAAGGAATTTTGTGGAGAGTAAATTGTGTGGCTTGGGTGACAAATTGAGTATAGGCTAGAAGGAGATGAAAGTAGGGAAATACAGGTATACCCAAGATTAAAAGTGTAGAGATGCTTAACTGTTTAAGGCAGTTATGCAGGAGAAACTGTATATGTGGACAAATGAGTACAATAATGTGATAAAATGATTTCGCAAAATGTTATATAGGTGATGGAATACTTGTTTTTGATGCTTTTTGTGGAAATGGCGAACAGTAACAACATATATAGAAAAATAAAATACTTAAGTCAGTAATGTACCTGTTGCTGTCTCTTTGACTTACTGAATTGTATAATTTTGCTCTTTTCTTAGTAACTACTTCTATTCTGATTTTTTACCTTACAATGTGAAGTTGTTAAATCTCGCTGTTTATTCTCACTGATAGGTTCGGAGCCAATCCTCGGCTCCAACACGGTCTATAGCAAAGCTCAAGGTTTGCCAGTAGCTCAAGACTAAGCCCCTTATCCCATGATGCACTGCTGGAATTACCTCAGATCTAGTTTGCCGCGGCACAGATCTCGGTGTTCCAGATAGTTCGGACCATTATTAATTGATAGATTCATCTATTTGCAAGTTTAAAAACTTTTTTCTTGACTTCTTGATAGGATAGTATATATACATATATAATCTCTATAGTTTTAGACTTAGACTTAGTTTTAGATAAGTACCCTGTGTTGGCTTTTGTTTTACTATAGTGTTGGGCCTAAGAGTTGGCCTTGTATTTAACCACTTTCCTAGGAGTACTTTGGTAGATAATTTCTTAAGTGTGTTGTTTCAATTGTTTAAAATTGTTTAATTTGATAATAGAGATGTCTGACAAGAAGGAGAAGCCACATCCAAAATCTGGCTTCAAAAAATGTCGGGATTGTGGACAAAAAATGTCAGTCACTGACGGGCATGTTCAATGTGTTTATTGTCTGAGGGCTAAACACCTCCAAGACTCTTGCAGTATATGTCACTCCTTCTCCGATAGGGTACTTTTAGAAAGAAGGAGGAAATTAGTGGATAGGGGTTTACTTCAGCACCCTTTCTCTGAAGCGCTGGGTGACCAGGATGGTGCTAGTAGATCCTCAAAGTCTTCCAAGTCCTCAGATGACTCGAAAGCATCCAAAAAGACTAAAACAATGGAGGGTGTAGGGTCACCAGTTCCACTGTCCTCGGAACCGAGTGTCCCTTGTGTTCAGAGCCAGTTCACAGCTTTCGAGCCGGTCTCTGAGATTCCCTCATCTCCTCTGCTCCAATCCAGTCCTCTGCACTCCTCGAAGTTTTCTGTCAGCCTCTCAGATATGGATATGGATCGGCTAGTGCAGAAGCTTTTACAGGCACCAGGCCTTGCTAAATTGTTGTCGGCTCCGGCGCCTTCATTGGAGCCAAAGACCATTAACCCGGACTTGACTACTCCTCCTCTGAGCTGTACTGGACTTTCGGAGCTGAAGGAGCCTGACCTGATAGTTGTTGAGCCTGTGGAGCTGAGACCTGCACCGGTGTTATCGGTTCCATCTACTCGGATGTCCTCGGCGCTGACCGGGGACTCTAGGAGCCAAAAATCTCCTGTCGGGTCCGGGGAGGATAGTTGTACCAATTTGTCGGTGCCAACTCTTCCTCTCAGGGCTGCGGCTTGGATGAGCTCGGCTCCTACCTCGGGCTCGGAGCCCATGGCTTCGGTGCAGGAAGATCGGAAAGTCCCTTCAGATCCATCTACCCCTTCTCGTCAGAGCCTTGGTGCATTTGATGCCATGAGGAGAGTCCTGTCTCCAAAGACATCATCAGCATCAGGTCTGGCTTCCTCCTTCCCTCAAGCACCTGTGTCCACTCTTGCTTCTACCGGTCCACCCAAGCATAGAGATCCTGAGCCTCAAGTAGCCCCACAGGGTGCCCCCTGATCTTCTGAGACCTCCCCAGATCCCCCCCACTGAGGAGGTACCCAGGAAGAGACTGTGCAAGAGGAGGCACTTGGACTCCCCACAGGAGTCTTTGACATCTGACACTGACTTGGATGAGTCAGAAGGGTCCCCTCGATCCCCCTCTGAGGATATCTCCTTTGCGGAGATATTAGACGAGTCAGTGCTCTTGAAGGCTTTCGGGTCTCAACCTTCCACTTCTTGGGTGTCTCCACCTTACAATGAGCTCATGGAGCTAATCTCTTGTAAGGTGTGGGAGTCACTGGAGGCCATTGAACCTGTTCTGCGGAAGCCAAATAAGTTCATCTCTGCCCCAGTGGACAAAGCCTTTTTGATTAAGGGAGTGCCTGTTGATACCATGGTGGTGGCTGCAGCCACCAAAAAGGAAACGTCTGAGATGTCCTCATCTATCCATCCTCCTAACAGAGATTCTAGGATCATGGATAGATATGGGAAATGCATGTTTAGTTCAGCGACCTTTTCCCTTCGATCACTGAACTATTTAACCCATTTTACAAGACTACAAAGAGATCTCCTGAAAGAGCTAGGATATACTGTCCAGGGTACGGTAGCTGCAGGGGTTGCTGACAAAGTTAACACACAGCTCTCTACCCTAAACTCGACTGTGAACTCATCCATGCGTCTCATATCTTACGCAGCTGATGGTTCGAGTAGAGCTGCTAGTTCAGGCATTGCTCTGCGTAGACAAGCCTGGATGCATCTCTGTTCCTTTGCGGAGCCTTTCAAGTCTTCCTTTATCAACACCCCATTTGATGGCTCATCCCTGTTTGGGCCCAAGGTAAAGGAAACTCTAACCAGGTGTGAGCAGGAAGGCAAGACTATATCTGCCGTTGGAGTCTGTTTTTCTACCCCTACTCGGCCCTATCCCAAGGGTCCTAAGGGCGGAAAAATGTGGTTCCGAAAAGCACAGGGAGCCTTTCAGGACACACATGGAGAAACCCCCTCTAGAGGCAGAGGAGGGGGTTATAATGAAAGATGCCACCCGTGCGGCAGGGGGGGGTCCACAACAGCAAGGGTCCAGAGGCCAGTTCTCTGGTCAGCCCTACCAGCGCTCCTGAAAGAAGACCCAGCTGTCCGGCTCTGGAGGCAGTTGGGGGTCGCTTATCTTTGTACCCAGAAGCCTGGCTAAGCATAACGTCCGATACCTGGGTACAAAGCATATTTCCAGAGGGTATTTCATACCGTTCTCTTCCCCTCCCACTCCTGTAAACAGAATCCCAGATGTTCCACCCAGTCTCAGGGAACAAGCAACTATAGAGATCCGCAAGTTGCTAGAAAAAAAGAGTCATCCAGCCAATCCCAGCAGACCAAGTTGGATTCAGAAGTTACTCAAGATTCTTTTTGGTTCCAAAGAAAACAGGGGACTGGAGACCTATCTTGGACCTCAGCAGACTCAACCAATTTGTAAAAAAAGAGAAGTTCCGAATGGTCACACTTCAGGCCATTCTTCCCTTTCTAGGGAAAGGTGATTGGATGTGCTCCATTGATCTCAAGGATGAGTACTACCACATAAAGATGGACAGACACTCCAGAGATCACCTGCATTTCTGGCTGGGAGCCAATCACTACCAGTTTCGAGCCCTGACCTTTGGTCTCACTACAGCCCCCAGAGTGTTCACCAAATGCATGGCAGTGGTCATGGCTCACCTGAGGCATCTAGGATTACAGGTGTTTCCATATCTAGATGATTGGCTCCTCACTGCTACCACCAGGCATCAATTGATTCAGGCAACACAATCTACTCTGACACTCTGCCACCACTTAGGTATTACAGTCAACTTCAAAAAGTCTGCCTTGTTGCCATCGCAGCATACCATCTTTATAGGAGCAGAGTTAGATACCTCAACCACCACTCTATGTCTTCTAGTCTAAACGGTCTCACTTCTTCTCCAACACGTCAACTCATTGGTGTCAAAGAACAGAGCTACAGCAGCAGAGGTATTGAAGGTACTAGATTTGATGGCAGCAGGAATTCTAGCCATTCCACTTGCAAGGATGCATATGCAAATTTTTCAATGGCTCCTGTTCACTCAATGGTCTTACCAGAAATTGCCAATGAACCATATGATCCTCATCACAAATTCTTGCAAGAGAGACCTTCGTTGGTGGTTGACATCTCTTCATGTCACAATAGGAAGACCCTTTGTGCTCCCCCCCCAGTAGTCACTGTGACCATGGATGCTTTCCTGATAGGGTGTGGGGGGGCATTTTTAGGGAAAAACTGCCTAAGGCACATGGACAGATCAAGAGTCACATCTGCATATCAATGTTCTGAAGTTGAGAGCAGTACTTCTGGTGTTGCAGTACTTCCAGGTCTCTCTTCCCTCTAGGGACAATTGCAATTCAGACAGACAACATGTCAGTAGTCCATTACTTGAACAAACAGGGTGGAACCAAGTCTTATCCCCTTTGTCAAGAAGCCCTCAGGGTATGGCAATGGGCTGTGTCATCCCAGCATTTTCTGTTAGCAATGCACATCCCGGGGAAATCCAACGTGATAGTGGACAAGCTGACCAGGGCAATCCTGTTGCCTCACAAGTGGTCTCTCAACCAACACGTTGCGTACTTGAGTTTCCATAAATGGGGCCAGCCTTGCTGCGACCTCTTTGCCAGTCATATCAATACCAAATGCAGAAGCTACATTGCCCTAATACCACCTCCGGGACATCCCCCGAGAGACACACTTGTACACGATTGGCCTCCGGGTCTCCTTTATGCATTCCCACCAATCCCATTGATACCCAGGTTTTTACAGAAAGCAAAATCGCTGGGAAGGACTGTTATCCTCACAGCCCCCCATTGGCCTCGACAGATTTGGTTCCCTTTCCTTCACCATCATCTGCTGGAGAATCCATGGATCCTGGACCCAGTTCCAGACCTCCTGACACACCCGTCAGGGGACCTACATCCTTCATTGCAGTCTCTAAAGCTGACTGCTTGGCTGATCCACTTCCCCAAATAGCCAGGCTTTATTCACTCTCAGATGACACAAGACAAATTCTATTGTCTTCTCATAAGCCATCCACCAGAAAACTATATCGCAGTAAGTGGAAAAGGTTCTCCATTTGGGCCAGTATACAAAAAATTACTCTTTCCGAGCTCCTTTGTTGTCCATTTTAGAGTTTTTGACAATGATTTTTAAGGGAGCAGCAGCTGCCACAGTTCGGGTTCAGTTAGCCGCCATATCAAATTTCCACCTTGGATTCGATGGGTTAAATATTATGGCCCATAAGTTATCTAAGGTTTTTCTCAATGGTGTTTTTCACATGAGACCTCCTGTCAAAATCCCTTATTCTCCCTGGAATTTGAATTTTACGCTGTCTCAAATAATTGTTCCCCCCTTTGAACCAGCATCATCTTGTGATCTCAAATTTTTGTCCTAGAAAACTATTTTTCTAGTGGCCATTACTTCTGCCCACAGAGTGTCAGAGCTTCAAGCATTATCTATCAGACCTCCTTACATGATTTTCCATGCTGATAGAGTATCTCTCCGAACAAACCCCTCCTTTTTGCCTAAAGTCTGTTCTGAGTCCAATATCAATCAAGTCATTGAGTTGCCAGTCTTTTTTCCCAACCATTCCAACAAATTGGAATACATGCTGCACAAACTTGACGTACACAGACAGCTCAGATTTTATCTTGATAGAACTAAGGATATTAGAAAATCATATCAACTCTTTGAATCCTTTTCGGAGGCCAGAAAAGGTAGACCAGTGGCTAAAATAACCCTTTCAAAATGGTTATTGGATTCTATCTCATTTGTTCATGCAAATGCTAACATACCTTTGCCACACAAAGCAAAGGCTCATTCAACCAGAGCCGTTTCTACGTCTTCTGCCTTTCAAGCTAATTGCTCCTTGACATCATTTGTGCTGCAGCCACTTGGTCTAAGCCTCATACCTTTATCACTCACTACAAGGTGGATAAGGCTTCCAGGGACAGGTCTTCTTTTGGTTCCACGGTCCTGAAAAATGTACTCCCGTGAGCCACCCAGGATTGTGGGTGCTAGGGATGCTACCTATCAGTGAGAATAAACAGCGAGATTTAACAACTTCACATAAAGAAGTTATGTACTCACCGTAATGTTCCATGTGAGTTGTTTATCTCGCCTTTATTCTCACGTCCCTCCCTCCATCCCCCTCCTGGCTGACAGTTGATCTAGAGGCTAGCATCATCCTGGTTATTCAATACTTCTTCTTCATTCTTGGGGAGTGCTCCCCTTACAGGGGTATATATACACTCAGCAAACAAGATCTGAGGTAATTCCAGCAGTGCATCATGGGATAAGGGGCTTGGTCTCGAGCTACTGGCAAACGTTGAGCTTTGCTATAGGCCGTGTCAGAGCCGAAGATCGGCTTCGAACCCATCAGTGAGAATAAAGGCGAGATAAACAACTCACATGGAATGTTATGGTGAGTACATAACTTCTTTTTTTTCAGAGTCAAGGATGAAACAGGAATGTCAGTTATGACCACTGCAGTGGACAGAATAATTAAAGGTATGTATCATTACTTATCTTAGGCATGGTCTGACTATTTAGTATAAAGCTTGCCCTTTAATGAGATCTCCAGACATTGTAAAAAACTGTATATATGAGAATCCCATGGTAACTTTTACAAAGAAAAAAATATTCTGAATGTGTTTCATTGGATTCTGAGTCAGTATTAACTGCCATATTGTATTCATCTGCAGTTTTACAGACATGTATTAACAAAAAGCAAGAACTCTAATAGCATGTAGCATTTCAAAATGTATTGTTTTATTAAATCAGTTTATTGACAGTAAAATGTCAAAGCAATTTTTACTTCGGAAAATCTGTTAAAATTTATTCCAAGTTAATGAGTCTAAGGCCTTTCAGTAAAGTCATAACATTTTCTTTTTGGCTTATGTTGTGCTGTGTATTTGTGGGGCTTTTTGTACCTGAATGCCCAACAGTAATATTAAAAAATAAATATTTACCAAATGTATTTAAATAATTTTATCATGTCCTGTATATTTATTGCTTCTCATATTTTATCATTTATGTCAACTACCTATACTAATAATTAATGCACATAACTGACTGTACAAATCATCTGCCAATTTAGCATTGCAGATCTAGTCCATTCATTGACATATCTAATTGTTATGTTTCTATATACATATCTATATTTACTAATTCTGCTTCTGTTTTCTTTCATTTTGCAAGTTTTGTAAGACACTGTGCACGTCAGTCTTTGGTATTAATTTTTTTTTGCTGATATTTCACTTCAAAGGCACATCATTTTACACAACTGAATATTATTATTTCCCCACAGTAAAACATCCTTTAAAGTCAAAACTTTAACTATATGCCTGTTAATGCCATTGAATTTCTAATCTTCAGCCATTCAAAGCACACACAATATTTTTCTGAACACCCTTGACTCATCCAGTGGCATTTTTTCATTTCATATTTTTTCATGCTCGCATAGCCAGTATGATAAACATACGTAATACTTTACACATCCCTGTGTTCCTTTGAAAGCTATGCATCACAAATAAATTCCTACATTAGCTTAATACTATTCCTAGAAACAGCCACAAATATACTAATACCAAATCTAGAATGCACATGCATACATATATGGTTACAACTAACAATATCTAAAGCACATTTGACTGAATGCTCATTTTTATGGTGCTTGTATGTAGGAGTGTGCAGGAAAATGAACGTTTGATTGAAAAGTTTATAGTGGCTGGTGTGTATGTTTGAGGTTCGTGGGTTAGGTGATGTTACTGTTTTGGATGTTTGGCATTGTGTGTGTTCTCTGCCCTTTTTCTTGTGGTACTGTTAGGGAAAGGGTTTTTAGTAGCGTTATATACAGGGTTAGGGTTAACACACATGAGTAAGGTAGTGCAGGAAGGTGCTAAACTCTAACACTATATTACCAGAGGTTTAAGGTACTATACTGCCTTTCTGAAGAGGTGGCTGTGTCAAAAGTAGTGAATCAATTCAGAATTCAGAAATGAGCATAAGACTATCATTACAAGTACTGAGAAATGAAGGGGTTTTGGGGGGATGCTGGCTTTCTGTGTAATCCATGCAGCCCTTATCTAATCTCACAATTTTTCTTTGCTTCTAGATAACACACACACACACACACACACACACACACACACACACACACACACACTCACACATCATAGTAGTCAGCTTCAGAAGTTATCTGTCACATCATATCTATTGACTCGCAACTCATGTACTTAACTATCAGTTAAGTAAAGATATGAGACACCATGGACTATATATAACTGATAGTTAACTATGTGAGCTGAGAGTGAATGGATATAAAGATGTGATAGATAACTTTTGAAGCTGACTACTTTATACATATGAATTATGATAAAACTTGTCAAGGCTCTTGCAAAAATCTAATAGTTTATATATATATATATATATATATATATATATATACTGTATATACGCACACACACACACACACACACATATATATATGATCCAGCTGTATCACAACCTAAAGAGAATAAAAAAGGCACTGGAAAATGAATGAAAGAACAGAACTTCATACTTTTTTCCATGAACACACATACAGTATAAAAAAACTCGTAGAACAGAACTACTTATCACACACAGTAAAAAAAAATATGTATCTGGAAAACTGTTGAAATTGTGTCATTATAAAACATGAAACATTCCACCATCACTCAAACTTTAAGAGTACATCACCCGCAGCAATATGTGTACCCTCCTTTAAGTTCTTCTTCAGCAGCTGACTGAAACTACTATTCACAAAACATGAAGTAGCAAACTACTACACATTTTGATGAGAGGTAGATAAAGTGTCAGAATCCATATATTGTAGCTGTCTGTTGCTTTCTTTGTAATGAAAACATCAGATTCCTTTTTTGTCACTGGGTACTATGGATGTGTATTTTCTATTCTGTTGTGTCTCAGTGTGTGGGTGAAACTGCTCCTTGAAGGCACTCACTACATGCTTGAGAAGTGCTCTTTACTCTAATAGTGAAGGAGTTCTTGATCCATTAGTTGTGGTAGTGATCTCACAGTAGTGCCTATAAATGGTAGTAGTTCATTTCAGCATAGGTATCAAAACTGACTGGGAACAGTTAATGCAGTTAGTGCAAATTATTACAAAGAATAAGAGGACACTGACCTACAGTTTGTCAGGGTTTGTCTAATATGTGAACAATGTTGAAATGAGCTGCAAAATAAAACAGAACCAGCACAAAAAAGGTAAATGTTTTTTTCTGTAGTCTTCAGCAACATAACATGACTTCATACTTAAAGAAGCTGCAGGTGAAAACTTAATGCAATAATTTACATTTGGCTTCACTATAAGGCAATCCAATCATCTTTCCAAAATGTTTCAAAATGAATATGGGCTATTGTCTTCTCTTTTTCTTCAACTTTGTACTGCATTGGAATGGTCACACAGAATCTAGATGAGACTTTGCACTTTGACGTCTGTTTTGATAACAAAGAAAAAGTACCTTTTTTGCTATAAACATGCCTGATGTTTCCATATTAACCCTAACTGGAAAAGTTTTCTTACTTCATTGCAGTGTTCATAAAGCTAGTTTTGTTAAGTAGTATGATGGGGACAAAAGGGCAATGCATTACATGACCCTAAAATGCCTGCCATTCTGAGGAATGCATGTTGATGCTTGGAGTAAGTTAATTACAGTTTGTTTGTCTTTCGGCTTTTTCCCGGTAAGGGGTCACCACAGCAGAACTCCGGTCCGCTAATGACTGGCAGTAGATTTTTATGAAACGCCGAGGTGCCAGCTTGATGCCCAACCTTCAACGAAGGCACACCCATTTATGCATGCATGTCTTTCGAATGCTACCCAACCGCGGGGAGGACATGCAGACTCCACACAGAAGGCACTCTCAAGCCAAGCTGAGAAGTTAATTACAGTACATATTAAATTACATTGACTGAGAAGTGTAAAGTATATATACATGAAGCAAAGAACCAAGTGGGTTTACTAACCAAACATGTTTTGTGTGACGACCCACCACTGCCAACAAATATGTGACGTGGATATCCCACCTCTGGGCTAGTAATCAAGGAGCCTCAATTAAGGGCAGTTAAGGGCAGATCATGCCTACTAAACCTGGTTGACTTCTTCGAGACAGTCACCAAGGCCAAGGACGAGGGAAAGGTGGTTCACACAGCCTACCTTGATTTCGCCAAGGCGTTCGACACCATTCCTCACTCAGGTATTGTAGAAAAACTCACCAGCCTGAACATAAACCCCTACGTCACAAGATGGGTTGCCAACTGGCTGACAGACAGAACTCACACGGTAAGAATAGTGGGCTCCAGGTCCGACTCTAAACCAGTCACAAGTGGTGTCCTGCAAAGCTCGGTTCTGGGACCCCTACTGTTTGACATATATTTCTCAGAAGTACAGGCAAACACAGGAGGACTATGGCTAATCAAGTTCGCCGATGACTGTAAACTGGGAGCCATAACTGACTCTCTGGCTGACACGGACATCCTTCAAAAAGGCCTTACTGAGACAAACACCTGGTATCAAAGTCATGGTCTCAAACAAAATGCCAAAAAATGCATAGTCATCCTGATTGGGAAAAACAAAACACCCATGAATTACCACATAGGCGGCAGCCCCCTTAATACAGAAGAGGTAATAAGAGATCTGGGGACCCAGGTAGATAGCAATCTCTCCTTTGACAATCATATTGCCAAAGTAGTTAGGAAATCCTTCTATGTGGCCCATCTAATTACTAAGGGGTTTGCATCTAGAAATAAAGAGGTTATAGTGTCTCTACTCGTCACTCATCAGACCCATCAAAGAGTACAATGCCCCATTTGGGATGTACCTCACAAGACACTTCCAACAGCTGGAAAGACCACAAAAGCACCTCACCAAGAGGATTACTGGCCTCAAACATATGTCCTATGCAGCCCAACTGAAAAAACTCCAGCTGTACTCAGTGGCATATCGCTTACTCAGAGGTGATCTCTGCCTGACTTACAAAGCCATGTCCAACTCAGAATTGATGGACATGCTCCACCTAAAGAAATCCAAGTCACTGTGAGCCACATGCTCTAGTGAGCTAAACCTCACCACAACAATAAATGCTGGAGGGATAGATTCCTGTCACAGAGACTTCCCATGCTTTGGAACAAAATTCCTAACTACATTAGGCAAAGCCCCTCACTAACACTCTTCAAGAGAAGCCTTGACGAGTGGATGGGTAACAGAAAATACACCCCTGGGATCACTTCATTGGTTCTCCTTGACAGAGGCTCAGTTAATTAATCAATGGGGCGGCGAAGGCCGACACACTCTGGCTAGGCTTAAAAATGCCCTCGGGCAGTTAGCCTAGTACCTACCTATGAGCCTATGAACCTATGAACCCTCCAGTTTTCTCTGCTAAAACATGTACATTTAAACAGTTACAATAGTGGATGCACATTTTTGTTCTCTGCAGTAAGGCACAATGTGGATACATTTCAAACACAAGCACTTTACAAATACCTTTTCAACACAATGTCTGTAAACTTCAGTTTGATATATACATGACATACAGTTCCAATACGTTTGTGACATCAACATCTGGTGTGACATATAATTATTTACAAAATTCCAGCTAGCTGTGCTGGCAGTACCTCCTTTCATCACATTTTGTACAAATGAATTACTACAGATGTCTCACAGGCATGAACTTATAAAGCTTCATTAGTATTAGTATTATCAGTAGAAAAGAGCTTTTGGAGAAAAGTCCATTAAATTATACTGATTTTGACATATTAATATAATTGTAAAGTGTGTGAAATAATGCTGTTCTAGTTGATCATAGTCTTATACTTTTAAAATATTTCAGTTAATCAGAGCTCTGTCATAATTCAAATATGTTAATAATACTGTGGAAAAACAAAGTCTTTTGTAAAAGTCATGTATCAACTACATGCTTTGTGAGACTTTTTAATCAAAATAATGATATTAACCAATATAGAGCCCTTAGTAATTAGCATCTCTAACCAGTGTGGTGTTGATGGAAAAATATTATTATTTATCTATATTTGATAACAAGGTAGGTTGACTAGTTCGAAGACCATTTTCAACCACGACCTGAGTTCATATGGTCAAAAATAACAATGTTGCAATATATGAGTTTTAACGTACAGATTAGAGTGTTGCAGATATAACAGTTTAACATTTACAAAATATATACAGATTACAGTTTTACAGATATAACAATTTTAACTTGCATAAAATATATACAAGCAAGTAAGTAATAAACTGGTTACATTATACACAAGTAAATGAAGTGAATTGTTTCAGAACAAGGAAGAGAAGGAGGCATAACAGAAAAAATATAACAGAGATGTTAGCCCTTGTCTATAAAGTATTTATATGCAGATTCATTATGGAGTTGTTCTGAAAGAGCCATTTTGATGCCCTTGAGGGTAGCTTTACTTCTTGAATCAGGAGGGACGTTACTCCAGGTAGCATGTCCTAGTCTACAAAAGGCTTTTTCACCTATGGCTGTTTTAAAGAATGACCTTTTCAATGAGATATTTTCAGGGTGCAAGTTTCTTAGACAGTATGTTAGTTTTGTTATGGCGAGATGTCTTTTTAGGGGAGACAATATCTTGCATGTAATATTTTAAATATTAATGAGCTATTTAAATAGGTGGACCTTTCAGTTATTTGGGAGCCACTTAATAGCAGTGTCAGTGACACAAGGGGTAACACACTCACTTTTGGTGCAAAAGGTTTTGGGTTTTATTGCCAAACCCTGTAGATGAATTGCTGACACTGCACTACAGCATACGGAGGATGCTGCTCTCCTGAGTGTGTTTTCTTTCAGATAAGATGTTAAACTGAGGTCCAGTCTGCTTGACTTGGTGGTAGCTCAGTTAGATGTAAGAGATCTCATGGCACCTATTGAAAGACCATGGGACTTTAATTTTTATTAAAACTATTATATATATATATATATATATATATATATATATATATATATATATATATATATGCTTAAAATATACAAGTCCCACTTTAAAGCCAAACATCAAAATAAAAAGCAATCTGCTTATAAATTATTTCCGACAACTATTTCAACCTGCAAATCCTTTAATCTGCAAACATTTTTAATCATCTGTGTTATACTACTACTACACAATATCTGATTGCATAACAATTTTTAACACCTCATTTTCCACATAACCCATACAACAGTCATCGATAATCTATCTACATAAGCGTTTGTTTAACCATATTTTCATGCTGTCTGCTGTCATATCCATACTTTTAATTTCTAAAAAAATCACTTTTGCATTCCTTATCACATAGCTCTCCTATAATTTTTGCCTCTTTCATGTTCTGAGAAAGAATGATCCGTAGTTTCTTCAACTTTACAAACACTACACAGTGTATCCTGTACCTGCTTAAATTTCATTTCTGCTTTAATTGATAACTTTCTTAACATCAAACACTACATAAAATGTTGTATTTCACTAACAATTATCTTTTAACCTTACTTCTTGTATAGCTTATTAATATTTGCTTCTTATTATCCCAGACTTTAATGCAATAAAAATTATTTTAAAATTTCTTTATAATATTCTTTTCTACTATCTTTTTGCATTCCATTTTATATCCCCTATTTAACTAACTCACAGTAACCTTGCTCTTCTATACTTAATCCTATCTTTCTATCTTTTTTAACCAAATATATTTCCATCATTATAAAATCTGTACTATCCCATTCCTGTTCCTGAAGTTGTGTTTTTTCAAAATCCAGTATAAATACAAAGAAACCCAATAGACAATTGGATTTTTCAAATCCACCCACCCCCTCTTCTTACAAAAAACAGCCCCCATTTTAACAGATTTCTTGTCCACCACCAAAAAAAAAAAAAAAAAAAAAAAAAAAAATGAAAAGAAAATCTTAGCCAAAAGCTCTTTTTTCCTACTCAATAGGAAAAACATCAATACCTCCTACATACCCCAACTTCCATCAAACCACTGAATGTATTAAATATACCTCCTTTATGTAAGATAACTCAAACTTTTCCACATATTTACAATTCATTCTACTTCTTGCAACACCTTGTTCAATGTTTGTATTTTTCTCTTCTTTTCCAAACAACTAAACCCAAAACACAAATTTCTTACTTTGAAAATAAACACCAGCATTTTAACCATATAATCAAACTCTTTACTCTTTTATTTATTAATCCTAAAACTCACTTTATCCATATAAGCTTGCTCTTCAAACTTTTCCTCCCTTATCCATTCTTCACTCATTGCCATAATAACTAAATCACTGGCATACAGTGTAAACATATGGATTTGGATTTTATTTCTTAATATAAAAATACCTTTATTAATATTTTTGCCTTAATAATCAGTACATTCATAACCAAAGTAAATACATTTCCACTTAAAGGACCCAATTGCTTAACCCCTCTTTTCATTTGCAGTTATTTACTAAATCACCCATTCATTAAAATTCTATTAAATGAATTAACATAAACTGATTTAATCAATTATATAGACTTTTATGCAAGCCATAACTTTCTAATACCTCACATAAAGTGCAATGACTAAACTATCATGTGCTTTTTCAGCATCACATACTATTATTCTAGCTTCATTTATTTTATTTAAAATCCCATTTACCATTCCTTTACAATCAAGAACGTCTTTACTGCTTTTCCCTTTTAAACTATGCACTCCTTTGTCAAAAAAAAGTCTCATTAGTTTTCCTAATCTGACTTGTAAGATGTTTATAATTATTTTATAATCCAAATGTTCATACCTTTACCATTGGTAACACATCCTTCTGCATTAGAAGCATCCACCATTATCCCCTTGTGATCTGAAAAATAATTTTTTTTCGTCCTACTTTTAACCTCATATCATCTTTCTGAAAAAACGTACTACATTTCTGTCTATAATATCTCTGTTTATATGTATATCCCCTTTCCTTATATAAATTTCATTTGCTCAAAGTCAAGCACATCTTTTCCTGTGCTAATATATTTATGTATTTATCCTTTTAGTTTTTGCACAATTAAAATTAAAGAGCTCCATCATTATAATATTCATTTTAAGTAATAAAAAATACTATTTCCTTAAACAATTCTTCTTGTTTCTTTCTAATTGTAGGTGCATATACCCCTGTCAGTCTTAATACAACATTCTTGTACCTATTATCACTTAGTAAACATTCGGATGGTTTGACAAATTGTATTATCTAGAACCTTTATACACCTTTTTTAAAATATTATAACTACTCCTGATATAGATCTTATCAAATGCCAGTTTTATTTCTCCTCCCCACATAATTTCTATTTGTTTTATCTGTGTTTCATTTAAATACCTTACATCTTGCAAATATACAATTTAACATTTTTGTTCATCACACCATCTCACAACATTCAATCTTCTTTTATCATTTATTTATCATACTATTAATATTAAGTGACAAAATGGTAATGTTAACCTTTTCCTTTTTTGCAACTTGATTTAATGCTGATGTTTTTCTTTACTCTTTTTCTAAGATTCTGTTTCTACTTATCTTCCCCTTCTTCTATTTCACCTTCCTCTTGACTTTTTCAAAAACATTTTCAAGCTCTGTATTATTACCCACTTCTAGCTCACTATCTTTTGTAACTGCTTTTCCTACCCCTTTCTCCTTTTCACCTTGCTCCTCTAAGATTTATATTCATTATTTCTTCTTTCAGTTTCATTTTTATCACAAACAGTAGTGCTCGTTATTGCCACACCTATAATGTTCACAGAGTTATAAGGTATATGAACTATTTGTCCACATTCAAAACATTTTCTTTTAACACATTCATTTTACCAGATGCTCTCTTACCTCTCAATAATAGCATGTCTTTTGCTGCCCCAATACTTCAACATAGGCCTTTTACCCTTACTTGTAATAACATTCAGTAACTGCATTATTTCACCATTTTTAGATTCCAAATACATCATTGATTCCCATCCCCCAGTCCAAACTTTTCCTTCATCAGTAATCTTTTTAATGTCTCAAACTTGTTTACATTTCTCTTCTAAAAACTGTATTACTTCTGTTTCATTTGTTTCTGAAGTTGTAAATTTCAGTCTGACTTTTCTTTTTAATATCCCCATCCCTTTAAAAACATAATTGCTCTAATGCACTTGAACTTTTTGCATGCATATGCAGAAAAAAAAAATCTGCCCACAAAACAATTCTCAAAAGTCACTTCACAAACTGTTTCTTCCCCAGTATGGATGAATGCACTTATCTCTTCAACTTTACCACCAAGCAGCATCATTATATTTATCTCAGAAAGTATCTGTCTGTTGCTTCTTCATGTTGTTCTCATTTGTAATTACATGTCTTTGCTGCTCATCAACGTTGCTACTATTTGTATTTTTTATTTTTCATTTCCCCTAATGCAAATGAAACATACATTTTGCCAGTTACCTTCAAAGCATTTCCTTCACAAAATTCACTTTTATTAACACAATTCTCCTCAGTTGTCCCTTTCCAGTCTCTCAGCAGCAATAGTTGCTCATGATATTGCATTTTCATTTGCTGGCACACTTTTATCCAACTTTGCACACAACGTCTGCTTATCCAAGCCACCTTCATGTAAATACATTACTTGCAAGTGTGGAATCTCCTTGCTACACTATTTGTACCAAACAGATCAGCTTTTTCTTGTATTTCACCATAATTTCCTTCACAATCAATTAGAGTACACAGCACATCAGCTCCCCTATCTTTCTCATGTCCGTCAGCTTGTCATGTTCTTCTAGTCTCAGCCCTCCAGCTACCTGACCTAGAAAACAGTAGGGGTCCTTTATTAAATCCACAAATACAGTATATACATCTTATATACACTTTTCAGAACATATTTAAGATATATACAATATTTATAACATGAACATTATATACATCTATTTTTGATATTTTCAAATGTTTAATACCCTCCACTCCTTTCTCTACAACCAAAATCTTACTTTCTTCAAAATCTCCAATACTAACCATTTTCCATTGTATTTTTACCTCATTAATTATTTCATTCCATTTAATCCATATTATACAAAATAACTTTTCATGTAATTTATGTCATTTTGTTTTACATTTTTGTAATGTCCATATTTGATTATGTCCATATTTATACATTCAATATTTTTCAGTTCATTTAAGTGTTCTTTATCATATATTTCTTTCCACAATTTATATACCATTTTACACTTTATAAAACACATTCTCAGCTGTTTCCAATTCTCCTCAGTATATACATATTCTGTCATTTATTCTTTTATATGGCATGTTTGCTTTAACTGGGAGCTTACTTATTGATAATCTCCATAAGAAATCTGCACATTTCACATACTTTTTACATTTCTTCATTCTTGCTTCGACTGCTTCAACTTTTTCCTCACCTATATGTTTTCAAGGACAAATATAGGCCCAGATTCAACAAAGCCTACACTGAGGGTACACTAAGTGTACACAATATGTATTCAAGAATATTCTTATCACAATTTTTGTGCTTTATATTCACTCAGAAATATTACACTAAGTATACATGTAGTCTACACTTTCTGGTAACATTTATGAATCCCTGTCAGTATTTAAAGCTGCAAGAATATCAATAGGAAAAGTAAAATTAGGAAACAAAGTATGAGTTATGTCTGTGTTGTCTGCTCACTCAGAATGGTGTATACTTAGTGTAGGCATTACTGAATCCCAGGGATAGTAGAATTTTTCCATTATATTCTTGTACTATGTCCTTCTATCTTTTTCTGTGTTTCCTATGTCAATTTTCCATAACAATATTTTCTTTTGGTATAATTTTATATCCGTAAAAATATTTTAGCTTCTTTTCAAACATTTAAGATTTTCCTAAACTGCTTTATGTTTCTCTTCTATCATCCTTGTTAATAATTTTCCTTTATCTTGCATTCCGATTAGTACTTTATACAAGTTTAATGACGGTATATATACAATTGGATATATTAAACTTCAATCCTCCTTCTTTATTGTTTACATAAAGAATGCCTCTTCTAACAGGGTTAAGTCTTGATCCCCATATGAACCTAAAAATTACATTCATTAACTCTTTTTCACACATTAATGGAATCATGCATACATTTGTTAAATGTGTAATCTTGTCTAGCATTATCGAGTTAATTAAATATGCTTTCTTATTTTTAATTTCTCCAAATCTTTTGGGTTTCTAATACCATGACAGGAATGGACCCCATTCCTAAGTCAAGGTACTATTAAAGTTCATGAAATTAGTATTGTTTTAGTTTTTGATGTCAGCCAGAAGTGCTCTTTATAGCACTGGGAATGTGCTCAGTAATGACTCCTGCAATTCGTACAGGGTTACATGTATTGGTAACATATCTAAATATGATTGTAGATTCTTTTTTATAAGGCCCCATTGCTCCTCCTACTACTATTGGAACTGTATGGGTATCTTTTTTCCACATTGTTCTCGTTTCTGCCTGCAAATCCTGATATTTTATGACTTTGTGTCTCTCTGTATGCAACACACTTAGTCACTGGATGTGTTGATTTCAGCGATCAATGCTACTTTTGTCTTCTTTTCATGAACCACTATATCTAGTTTTCTAGCATCTATCTTTTGAACTGTTGGTAATGGGTGATCTCATGTAATATAAACTTCATCATTTTCTGTAGTGCTTTGTGGCTCATGCTTCCAGTGTTTTTTAACCAATTCAATACCATAGTGTTTGCACAATCCCCAGTCCAACAGTCTTGCCTCATTATTATAGGTTCATAGGTTATTATGATTATTATGCCTTTCAGTATACAGTCCTTCTGCCATTAGTATGTCACAACCAGCAACGAGGTGTGCGACTGTTTCCAATTCGGTTTTACAAAACTTACATTTGTCTGTTTCTCCCACATGTTCAATGGACTTTGTAAACCAGTGTGTCATAGTCCACTATTTTGGGCTGCCAATATTAACCTTTCATCTCTTGGTTTGAATTTGCCTCTCCTTAACTATTTCTGCATTCGTTCCTGATCAACATGACGTTCTTCCAGAAGTTTTCTATACTTGCAACTGTATTTATGTATTTTCCACACTTATTGCCTTCTCATCTGATCCTTCACATTTTATACTTTCTTTTATTTTTTGGCACATTCAGTTGCTGTCTGATTTTTATCTATTTCTGGTTTGATTTCCATTCCTGCTTGATGCCAATAAGCTTCTACTAGATTAAGCAGAGAAGTCATCTTAGATTTATTCACCTCATGTTTCAAAACTTTCACTACATTTGGGTCTTGTGAGGTCAGCAGATGTGTGTGGAGTCCCACAACTGCAGATCTGTACATATAATCAATTTCAAGGAGGCCCATCCCTCCTTCGGAACGGGGAATATATAATCTTGGTATGCACTGATTTTTATAAATCATTTGGTGAGCATGAAGCATCCTTCTTGTTTTCCTCTCTAATCTATCTAACATGTTTTGGGCCAGTCAGTCACTCCAAAACTGTAAGTTAGGACAGGAAAAGCAAATTGGTTTATAGCTTGGATTTTGTTCCTAGATGTCAGTGCTGTTTTCAGGATTAATTTAAGTCTTCTGAAGTATTCCTTACTAAGTTTTATTCGCATTTGTTCATGTTTTATTGTTGATCCTTCATCAATTCCCAAATATTTATGCACTCCGTCTTGCTCAAGTTCTTTTATATCACATTCTTGTCCCAAACTGATGTTTTCCTATTGCTGCAATTTTCCTGCTTTAAAGGTTGCTTTTGCACATTTATCAAGACCAAATGACATCCTTATATCATCTGAAAAAGTTTTGACAGCTTGCAGTTCTGCTTTCAGTTCCTCATCTGATGAGCTATACAGTTTTAAATCATCAACAAAGAGAAGATGAGAAGTCTTTACACTTAGCTGTTTTCTAGGAGCCAGATTATAGCCATGGCCTAAACTGTTGAGTAAACAGTTTAATGGATTAAGACAGAATAGTAACGGTGACAGAGAGTCACCCTGGAATATCCCCCTTTAAATTCTTATCCCTGGGATAAATTGTTATCATTCTAACTGTATGAGAGTTTAAATGGTCTCCAAAATATACAGATGCCTCTTATCTTAACTCTCATTTATTTCTACTGTTTTTATCTCAGTTGTTCTATTCCAAATTTTATTCCAAAAATTTCTATTTCTTCTTAGTTAAACATAATACCTTTTGTTTCTTCTGAAAGACCTAGTCCTTTACTTTTCTTTTTATTAATAGTTAATCCTAGCATCTTTAATTCTTTATTGAGGATTTCTATGGCTATATCCACTCATTCTTTATTTTTAACTGCTACTACTAAATCATCCGCATATGTAAACATAACTGGAATCTGAATTCCTTCTAGTGTTTGATATTTTGCTTTTCTAATGTCAAATTTATCTTAGTGACTACTGCATTCATAATCAGAGCAAATAGAATGCTATTTGTTGGACATCCTTGCTTAATACCCCTCTATTTTTATTACTTCGCTTAACCATCCATTAACTACCAACCTTACTTTGTTTTCTCTGTACACTGATTTCAAAATGTTTATTATTTGTTGCTTGTATTATATTCTTCTAAAATCTTCCATAATGCTTTATGTTGAATTTTATCAAAAGCTTTGTTTCCATCCCGTACTGATAATTTTAATTCTGTTTTACTGTTTATTACATCTTCTACCAGTTATCTTACTAACATCAGAAGTTCTTAACTTCCTTTATATCTTTGTTCCAAAGATTGTTTCCGATAACAGTTTATTTACTGTACTTACTATTCTTTTTTCTATTACTTTCATAAAAATCTTGTAATCTACATTATTTAATACTAATGGTATACAGTTTTGTTATGTCTGTCCTTCCTCACTTTTTCATGTAAATTTAAACACATCTAAACATATATTTTGGTCATGTATGCCTTTTTCAAAGCATTCATTCATTACATTTAGAAAATATTCATCTGAAGTAGTTAACTTCATTTGGGCATCAACTTATGGTTCTTCGGATCCATATCGGATCCGAGCCGGCAGTTTCCAACAGCAGAGATCCGAGCTCCAAGCTCCTTCCCCTACCCATAATCCCCTGCCAACCCTACCTGACCTCAGATCTAGTTTGCCGCGATTGAAGCCAGCAGCTTGATCCTTGAGTTCCAGGCGTTAGTTGAGAATTGTGAGAGAATTTTGACCCTTTTTCTTACCTTTTTCTGTAATAAAAGAGTGCCGTGTGTGTGTTTAGCATTCCCTTGTAGTTTTTCTCTTTAATTTTAATTTTAGCTTGTCCCCACCCCCCTTCGTGAGAGCGTTAGGGCGTGTGTCTGTGTGTGTTTGGGGCCTAGTGTGTGTGTTCTCCTTTCCAGTGATGTCTGAGGCCCCAAAGACATTTTTTTCTAAATGTACTGAGTGTGGCCATAAGCTATCCCCAGCGGATGGTCACACTCGGTGCATGTTGTGCCTTGGAGTTGAACACCTCTCCTCTGGATGCGCTATTTGCGTGGTGTTCAACCCCAGGGCACTTAAGGACCGGAGGTCGAAGTTGATTCTGGCGGGACTCCTGCCCCCGGACTCGGCTCCGACCTCCGGTCCCCCAGTGGCGCCTGTCGCTGCTGCGGCAATACCCACAACTGCTTCCCTTCCCCTGGCCGGGACTCAATCTCCCACCTTGGGCCAGGAGGATAGGGAAGCCAGAAAAGAGAAGCAAAGAGAGAAGCACCATAAGCGGCGGGCCGAGGCTTCTACATCAGCCTCGCCAGCTAAGCGGGCTTCTCCCTTCAAGACCTCCGAGCCTTCTCCTTCCTGGATCCGGTCACCTTGCTTCTCACCGGGACCGGAGGAGGAGGAGGCCCGATCTTCCTCAAGGTCATTGAGGTGGCACTCTCGTCCCGCCTCGGTGGCCTCCTCTAGGTCTACTAGAAGCCTAACAGATGCTGATTTGGACCGGATGATGAGAAGATTCCTCCAGGCCCAACTGCAGATGGGAGTGCTCTTGCCTCCCCCCCCCCCTCCGGGGGGGAGCTCAACCCCTTTTTTCACCCCAATCGCTCCTTCTCCAACCCGCTTCCCGGGTTTGGAGTCCTCAGAGCTGAGCGGTATTGGAGCCGGGGGGGTGTTGGCGCCGATAGTATCGGGTACTTTGGCGCCAACAGTGCCCTAGAGTCTGTCGGGTCCATTTTCGGTGGATCTGAGCTCTCGGAGCTGAGAGCTGAGCTTCGGATCCAAGGGTGTCAGTCTGCCTTCAGCTCTGTCCAGGTCAGAGCATACTGGCCCATCGGATCCGATAGCGTCGGCTCCGGCCCCGATCCACTCGTCGGATATGAGGGAGGGTTTGCTCTCGCATCCCAGAGAGAGCAGCTCTCATTCGGCTTTCGACGTGGTGGAGAGGGCTCTGTCGAAGGATTCCAGGCCCCCGGCCACAGCTACAGCTCCGCCCCACACTCCCTTTCAGTTGGCTTCGGCTTCCATCACCTGGTCCCAGGGACAGCCTGCTCTAACGTCCCAGGTAGTTCCCTTGTTGGGACATGATGAGCCTGGTGAGGCCTCCTCGGACAGCCCCCCCTGAGGAGGTTCCTCACAAGCACAAGTGCAAAAGGAGGCACTTGGACTCCCCTGAGTCCTTAACTGAGGACACAGATTTGGAGGAAGGGGAAGGCTCCCCAAGATCACCACCCGAAGACGTCTCCTTCGGAGACATCATGGAGATGCTCAGGATAAGAGGAGGGTGGTCCGGCCCAAAGCCTACCTCAGACAAATCTGTGTTCCTGGAGGTGTTTGAAGCAGGCCTGTCTACCTCTTGGGTGTCCCATCCGGCTGACCCCCTGGTAGACCTGATCACTACCAGGGCGTGGAAGGAGCCGGACACTGTGGAGCCCGTCCCAAAGAGACCTGATAGGATCCTTAGTCCCCCCTCCGACAGAGTGCACTGGAGTAAGGGATCCCCGGTAGATGCCATGTTGGTGGCAGCAGCCACCAAGAGGGAACTGACCCAAGAAAGTCCATCGGTCCATCCTCCTAGCAAGGAGTCTCGGGTGATGGACTGCCTTGGGAAGCGAGTCTTCAGTTCAGCTACCTTGTCGGTAAGGTCACTGAACTACATTGCACGTCATACGGCTCCAGCGAGACCTTATCAAAGAGTACGCTGGGTCGCCCCCGGAGTCCATGTCAGCGGAGGACAAGCAGGTGTACTCTGCCCAAATGGCCACTCTTCGGTCGATTTCCAATATATCTATGCAGCTACTATCCCATGCTACGGAGGGAGCCGCTAGAGCTAGCGGAGCGGGCGTCATCATGAGGCGTCAGGCATGGCTCCAACACTGTGATTTCGTGGAACCCTTTAAGGAGTCTTTCGCTAATGCCCCATTCGATGGTTCTGCCTCTTTGGCAAAATCATACGCAAGACATTAGTCCAGAGCGAGAAGGACGGGAAGACGTTGTCTGCCATCGGAGTCCACTTCTCTGCGCCCCAGAGGTCCTTCTCCAAGAACCAAAAGGGACAGAAGAAGATGTGGTTCTGGAAGTCGCAACAGTCTTGTGATGCTCCGGAAACCCAGCCCTTCCGAGGCAGAGGAGGACAGGGTGGACGCTGCCCTAGGGATAGAGGGGGTCCGAGGAGTTTTGGGTCCAGAAAATCGTTCTCTGATCAGCCCATGCAGCAACCCTGAGGGGTTACCCGACTGCTCCACTCTGGAGGCAGTCGGGGGTGCTTTTCGAGGCACCTAGCAGCTTAGGAGTCCATCACGACAGATCGTTGGGTGCTTCGTATCATATCCAGAGGTTACCAAATCCCATTTCTTCATCCCCCTCGCAATCCCAGATTCCTCCCCAATGTCCCCCCTGATCAGAGGGAGGCTGCGGCTGCGGAAATCCAGCAGCTGCTAGAAAAAAGAGCGATTCAGCATGTCACCCCAGGCCAGTCCGGATTGGGCTTTTACTCCAGATTCTTCTTGGTGCCAAAAAAGACGGGGGACTTAAGGCCAATCCTCAAACTATCCCTCTTGAACCTGTCAGTAACCAAGGAAAAGTTCTGGATGGTCACACTTCAATTCATTCTCCCCCTCTTGCAGGAGAATGACTGGATGTGCTCTATAGACCTCAAGGATGTGTACTACCACATCTTGATGGACAGACGCTCCAGGAGGTTCCTTCGCTTCTGATTATGAACCAGTCATTACCAATTCAGGGTCCTTCCCTTTGGTCTCACCACAGCCCCCAGGGTGTTTACCAAGGTTTTGTCAGTGATAGTGGCCCACCTGAGACTCCAGGGAATTCAGGTCTTCCCCTACCTGGACGACTGGCTCCTGACCGCCCCCACAAGGCATCTACTCTGCGTGGCCAGGGACTCTTTTCTCTGCCTAGCTCCCCGGCTGGGGATCACAGTCAATGTAGGAAAATCTTCCCTTCTGCCGACACAAATCATAGACTTCATCGGGGCCAGATTGGATACAAGCCAGCTCCTAGCCTGCTTGACTTCAGACCGGCTTCAAACTCTGAGACTCCATGTGCGGGCCATCCTTCAATCCCCAGCCCCTTCAGCAGCATTGGTCCTGAGGGCCCTAGGGTCGATGGTGGCTGCCATCAACCTCCTGCTCATGGTGCTTTTGAACATGAGGGTCCTGCAGTGGACCCTCCAAGTCCAATGGTCCTTCCTGCATTACCCTCTTAACCATCCCATTCGCTTCAGCAGGGTTTGCAGGAAGGCCCTTCTGTGGTGGCTCCAGTCCCCGGACCTCATCAAAGGTCGGCCCTTTGCTATGCCCCATCCCCTAACCACAGTGACCACGGACCCCTCTCACCTTGGATGGGGGGGGCATTGTCTAGGCAGGACAGTCCAAGGCACTTGGAACCACATGGAGACCTCCCTGCATATCAGTGTCCTAGAGATGAGGGTGGTGCTGTTGGCATTGCAAGCACTCCAGAGCCTTCTTCCCATTGAGACTATTGCAGTCCAGACAGACATGTTGGTAGTCTGGTATATCAACAAACAAGGGGGAACCAGGTCCTATCCTCTTTGCCGAGAGGCCATGAGAGTGTGGGAATGGGCGATTTCCACCAACCAACATTCTGGGATGGTCCAACATCCTTGCGGACAGACTGAGTCACACGATTCTATCGCCGTACGAGTGGTCTCTGATTCCCAAAGTAGAGAAACAAATATTCTCCAAATGGGGTCAACATTGTTGCGATCTTTTCACTTCTCCCGCAAACGCGAAGTGCAACGACTACTTTGCTCTAATCCCCCCACCCAGGGAATCCCCCCAAGACGCTCTTGTACATGTTTGGCTGCCCAGTCTCCTCTATGCTTACCCTCCTCTTCCTCTAATGCTGAAGTTCTTACAGAAAGCCAGATGGCTGGGGAGCAGAATAATCCTCATTGCCCCATTCTGGCCTCGTCAGGCGTGGCTCCCTTATCTATGGTCTCATCTAGTGAATCCAACCTGGATTCTGGATCCCATACCGGATCTGATCTCGCACCCATTTGACCTTCCGACCCCGAACCTGGACAATCTGAAGCTCACGGCTTGGTTGCTCCAGTTCCACTTTTAGCTAGGACTCCCGGTATCTCTTCCCCGGTCAAAGCTATCTTACTGGCGGCCCACAAGCCGTCTACTAGAAGGCTTTATAATAGCAAATGGAAACGGTTTTCTATTTAGGCAGAGCAACAAAACTTAGATCCCTTTACAGCTCCATTACCTGTGGTGCTAGACTTTTTGTCAGGACTTTTTGACCAAGGAGCCAGCTCTTCCACGGTCAGAGTTCAGCTGGCAGCAATTTCGCATTATCACGTGGGGAGTGACCTAGGCCCTTTGATCTCTACCAAATTGTGTAAGGCCTTTTTGAAGGGTACCCTCCTACTGAGATCCCCGGTGAAGGATGTAGTCCCTCCTTGGGATTTAGCACTTGTGCTCCAGGCTTTGACAGCTCTTCCCTTTGAGCCCGCAGCTTCAGTGGATCTTAAACTATTATCCTGGAAAACAGCATTTCTCGTTGCTATCACTTTGGCAAGAAGGGTCTCTGAGCTACAAGCCCTTTCCGCCAAGTCATCGTATTTGACCTTTCACAAAGATAGGGTACCTCAGGACTAATCCCTCCTTTCTTCCTAAGATTGCTTCTGAATCAGATATCAATCAGACTATTAATTTACCTGTCTTTTTTCCCAATTACCAAAACAAAGGCGAATACAAGTTGCACTCATTGGATGTTCATAGACAACTATGTTTTTATTTACACAGAACAGCTGGTCATAGGCAATCAGACCAGCTGTTTATTTCCTTTGCTAAATCTAATTTTGGAAAATCAATTTCAAAAGTCACATTGTCCAGGTGGATTTCACAGTGTATTCTACTAGCATATGAAAGTTCAGGCCGGCCCGCACCTCAGGGAGTCCACGCCCATTCTACTAGGTCAATTTCCACATCTGCTGCATTTCGTTCTAGAGTCTCATTGGATGAAATTTGTTCGGCAGCCACTTGAGCTTCATCTCATACCTTTATAAATCATTATAAGTTGGACTTGGTCTCCAGAGGGAGAGCATCCTTTGGCTCTGCAGTGCTCCGGAACATCCTTCCATGAGGACCTCCCAAGATGTAGGTAGCTGGGGACTCTGTCCCATAGGTTGATGCCCAAATGAAGTTAACTACTTCAGATAAGAAGTTATGTACAACCATAGCATTCCATCTGAGTAGATAAACTTCATTTGGCAGTAACCGTCCCCCCCTCCTTCCCCCTGACCTTTGGATGTTTATATTACTATGTTGTCTTTCGATTGTATCGAAGTCAAACCATAGGCTGGCTATTTGATGCAGGTTTTGCATTGGGCAAACTCGATCTGAGGTCAGGTAGGGTTGGCAGGGGATTATGGGTAGGGGAGGAGCTTGGAGCTCGGATCTCTGCTTTTGGAAACTGCCGGCTCGGATCCGATATGGATCCAAAGACCCATAGGTTGCTGCCAAATGAAGTTTATCTACTCAGATGGAACGTTATGGTGAGTACATAACTTCTTATTTTTGCCAGTCTTACATATTTTTATACATTAGGTATTCAAGTCCATTTATACCTGTAGCTGCTTCTACATTCACTGTTGTTAACACATATTCAAATTCTGCTGTTATAATCTTTTCTTCAGTTCTTTTATTGTCTTCCTCAGTAAGCTTATTTAACTCCCATTTATCTTTTATTATCATGTCACATGTTGAAAAGGTTTTCAGTATGTGTTTTTTGAATATTAGCATAATTCTTCTTGTGTATTCACTATATCACGTTCTTTATTTTTCAGTCCTCTTATTATTATTTTTTTTCCTTTGGCCATTTTATTTAAGTATGGTGCTACTTCATCTTTCTTCCATTGTAGAAAATATCTTTGTTTCATCTTTTTTTGCTAATTTTTTCTTTATTCATTTCATACAACCTTTTTTCTTTTTCTATAAACTCTTCTCTAGTTTCTGTTATGTTTTTTTAAATACTTGATTAATATTTCCTTGTATTCATCACTATCTTGGAATATTTTAAACTTTTGCCATTCTAGTACTTCTTTTTTATATTTTTCTTTTAAACTAATCCACCAACTTACTCTTTCTTTATAGAATTTTCTCATGTTGATATGATCTTGCCATGATTGGTGTATTATATTATATCCTTTGCATCTTTATTCAGTTCTGATTTGTTAATTCTTTTTATTCCCCTACCTATTTTTATGTAATTTATTAATTCTTGAATCTGTATCCATATAGCTAAGTGATCTGAGAATCCTGTAATTTTGCATCCTTGATGTAATATGCTTAAGCTATCTGAAACTATAAAATAATCAGTTTCAGTTCTCAAATTACTTCTTTTATATGTCCAGTTCTTATTTTCCCATAAATACATCTTATTATTTTTAAGTATTTCTGAGATAACTTTAACATCTGCTCCTTCTTTCTGTCTGTGTCTTAAATCACAGTTGAAGTCACCCATTATTATTATTTGCATGTTCACACTTACATAATCCACTAGTTTCCTAAACATGATTTCTCTTTGCTTCTGCAAAGTATATGCATAGAACGTAATTACTCTATAAATTTGATTCTTATATTTTATGTCTAGTATTACTATTCTTCCAATCATAACTATAGTATAATCCAAAATTTATATGCCTTCTTTACATAAGATAACTATATCTGAACTCTTTTCACGACCTAGTTTACATATTACTTTACCTTCCCTTAATCCATTAATTTGTATTCTTTCTTCAGCTGTTGTTATTCTAATGTCTCTTAGTGCTACAGTATCCATGTGTGATGCTTTACACCATTCTAATACTCCTAGCCTGTGCTGAATGTTCTGTATACTATTAACATTTATGACTAAGATTCTCACTGTAAAGAAAGGCTTTTATTTTTATCCTTTTTTATTTTCTCCTATGGTTATGTTTTTAAATTTATGCTTTTTATCTTTCACTCTTTTACCTATAGAACTCCTATTACTTCTTGATTTTACCCATTTGTTTTCTCCTTCACTCAAATTACTAATTTCCTTTCTCGGCTCCTTCTTTCCTTTTGTTTCATTCATACCTTCTCTCACATTCATGCTTACATCAGTTTCATCCATGTTTTCTTTTTTGCACCTTCTCCATAGTATCTATTGTAACCTTTTCCTTGTCTTTGTTCTGCTGTACTGTTGTTTCTTGTGTTTGAATTTCTAAAGTTGTACAATCCACCCAAGAGTGACCTATATTTTCAAATTTTATACATTTTTGTTCACATTTCTTTGCTTCATGACCAACTTTTCCACATATAAAACATTTTCTTTTTATCACAGTTATTAATTAAATGATCCTCTTTACCACATAAAAAACATGTCTTTGGTTGTCTCTAATACTTCACCATCCCTTTAATCCTTTCTACATTGATTATATTAGGTAGATGTACAATTTTTTTCATTTTGCATTTTCAGTATTATACCACACTCCCATCCTCCAGTCCATAATCTTCTGTTGTCATATATTTTTGTAACATGCATGACAGCTCTACATACAGTTTATAAATAGTCCTTTAAATCATTTCTTTCAATTTCAGTTTGAAATTGTATAAACACTTTTTCTTTGCTTCTCTATTAAATGCCTGGATTACATATCAATTCCAAGGGTGAATGTATTTTCTCCTTTCATATTGTTCTAGGAATTTTTCCATGTACTGTGCCTCCTGAAAAAGATATCAGAAAATGTCTCTTTATAAATACAAATGTAAGCTCTTAACTCTCTGGGTTCTATATCCAGTGGTGCTATCATATCTCAAACCTACTTCTTTTTCTGTTTTCCTCTTATTCTCACTTGATACCTTTTTTAGCTTTTGCTTTTTCAATTCTCTCCTTCCACCATCCTTTTCTGTCTGCGCATACAATTTCTTTTCTTCTCTCTTCTCTTCTTGTCTGTCACTTTCTTGAATTCTGCTGGTTTTTCACTCTCTGGTTCACTTTGATGTATCAACTCTTTTAAATAAACATCCCACAACCCTCCTGATTGGAGGGTTGTAACAAAACATTCAGCTGCAGCAAATATCCATAATGAAAAGACTATGTTGAAACATGTTTTTGGAATCAAGCATTTCCACTTCTTCTCCCTCTCCTTTCACTTCATTTGCTTTT
This sequence comes from Protopterus annectens, assembly GCF_019279795.1. Classification (NCBI taxonomy): domain Eukaryota; kingdom Metazoa; phylum Chordata; order Ceratodontiformes; family Protopteridae; genus Protopterus; species Protopterus annectens. The sequence goes on along the minus strand of NC_056739.1, from coordinate 1,175,074,798 downwards.
CCAGTATTTCTGTTCATTTTTTCATCATTCTCCTCCTTCTGATATCATCTGACTCATCCTCCATTAGGTTTGCCTCCTTCTGACTAATAGCTTTTTTATCCTCAACACCAACTGCAACATTTTCTTTTTCCTCCATGCTTCCTGCTTCTCCGAGATGCCTACGCACTCGGAATGGAAGTCAGGAAGCATAACACTGAATTGTCTCCCTGTATGCTCATAAGACAGAGTAGGGAAAGTTCCCCGATGCCCTGGCCAAATTTCCCCTAGTACTATAAATATTACCTCAGGTCTGTCCTGAAAAGCGCCAAATAGCCTAGTGAGACTAACCCAGTCACCAAAGGATAGATAGCTAAATAAATATTTTCTTTAGACATAGGTATTAATGAGTGTGACAGCTTGAGAGAAGAACACATTTGCATATTTTCTTTTCGACAGTTTGCAGTCTTTTTGTATTGTAGGATGAATGTAGACTCAGGAGAGGTGGACCACATTCAAGATTAGGGAAAAGGGCATTTTTAAGCAGGGTGATTTTATCCACAGGAAAAAGAAGATGGGTGATTTGACAATTAAAGTACAATTGGCAGCCATCTCAAACTTGCACTTTAGCTTCAACAATACTTCCATTTCTTCTCTCAGAATTTCTAAGGCCTTTTTGAAATAAACCTTTTTTATTGATATCTCTAGTTCATCATCCAGTCTCTCCATGGGACATTACCATTTTGCTACAATCCTTAACTCAGAAACACTTTGAACCTGCAACATCCACAGATATGAAATTTCTGTCCTGGAAGATAGTTTTGGTGGCCATCACCTCTGCCAAACAAGTATCAGGACTTCAGGCACTTTCATGCAAGGCTCCCTTCCTGATCTTTCATAAAGACAGAGTATCGTTGAGGACAAACCCATCCTTTCTTCCAAAATTGGCTTCTGAATCACACTTAAATCAATAAATTGATTTACCAGTTTTCTTTCTGAATTTTTAAAATAAAGGGGAACATATATTGCATACATTAGATGTGCACAGACAATTGAAGTTTTATCTCCAATGTACCAAAACCTTTAGAAAATCAGACCAATTGTCTACATCCTTTTCCAAGAAAAAGCTGTATCAGTCTGTTCCTATCATTACTCTTTTGAAATGGCTAGCTAATTGCATTTCCTTAGTCTATGGTTCACTAAGTATGCCTCTATAGTCAAAGCCTAAAGCACATTCTACAAGGGCTATGACATCATCTACAGCCTTCAATAGACAAGTTTCTATAAGTGACATATGTGCATCAGCAACTTGCTGCTCAACTCATACATTTGTATCTCACTATAAATTAGATGGACGGTTCAAGAAGCGCACATCATTTGGTTCTGCCATTCTCAGGTGTATCCTTCCTTGAGACCACCCAGGTACTCATTGAGTAGCTTAGAAATCTGTCCCACATATTGAATCAGACAAAAAAAGACAACATCAGATATGAAAGTTATGAACTCACTATAACAATAAATCCTTATTGTCTTTTTTTCATCTCGTTCAACTCCCTCCTACCTTCCCCCTACCAAAATTGTCATCTACTTTTAGGGAGCAACCACATCTCATGTGGATCCTGTTTGACCCCTTTTATCTCATGCATTTTTTAGTCTATATTCCTTTTCTATTTGTCCCTTTGTGTAAATGGATATATATCCTTATATGGCTATACTCATAATAACTTGTTATGGTCAACAGCAAACTCAATCTGAGGTAGTTCAGGCAGGACAGAGGAATTGTGGGTAGAGGAGGAGTCAGAGCTCTCAGATCCAAAACTTTGGCATGAGGCACGCACTCACATGTGGAACCAGACAGATCTACCATTATGACGAGTACATAACTTTAATTTCTTTTACTTGTGGAGCTTTTCTCCCTGGGCCTCCACTGAAAATGGATAAAATTATCCAACTAAACTTTCCTAGTAAACAAAAGTCAGTAAATAAATAAATAAAATAAGATTTGAAGTGCATGCCTGACAGCTAACATAATCACAGAATAATTTATGTCCATAATATTCTCAACGTTTGGAAGATTACATAACACATTTTGTGCAATATTATAAGCTACAAATAAAGTATTCACTGTTATTTATTAAAGACACTGATACATGCCAGTATCTAATGTGATACTGACAAAGAAAGACAAAACTGTTGAAGTAATGCATATAAAAGGACAGTATGTTTAAAAAAGGGACATAAGATTAAATATTTTACTAACTACCTCAAAATAAAGGCACATTCATTTGCATATGAGAAAATGCTGAATAACAAACATCTATATGTTTGTGAATATTTGCATTTTTAAACTCTGACTCATTATCTCCGGATAAGGACCAAGTTATAGAATGGAGCAAGGGTGTTGGCTGAAGTGTGAAAGAGTTTAGAGGACAGGTCTAGGGAAATAAAAGAGAGACAAAGATAAAACAGGAAGGAAAGATTGCATGCCAAGTACAATGGTAGTTAAGGCAGAGCAAAGCGATACATGGTTTTGGGAAGAAAGATTATCACTAAGGTTTTGGAAATATTACATATAGTGAGACTAGTAAAAGTGAGGAGTGGGAAGAGGACTGGGTCTGGGATGAGTCCATGGAATGTACACTAGGCATTGAGGATAAATATACTTGTGTTTGATATAAAGAAACCTTGATTATATAGGTGGCATTAACACTCTGCAGAGGTTCAAGACAGAGAAGCTGTTCATAAAGATAGCTGATGGAGATGTTGGTTTCCACATGGTTATTTATATATGTCGTTTTGATGAAAAAACATACAAAAGCTGTGGAGGAGAGTGATAGGGGATGGAAAGATTGAGATGGCATAGGGCAGGAAGATCACTTCAAGGAATTATATAGAGAGTAAGTTGTGTGGCTTGGGTGAAAAAATGACTGCAGGGTAGGAGATAAAAGTAGGGAAAACATAGATATACCCAAGATTAAAAAGTGTAAAGCTACTTAACTGTTTAAGGCAGTTATGCAGGATAAACTATATCTGTAAATAAACAAGTACAATAATGTGGTAAAATGATTTAGCAAATTGTTATATAGGTGATGGAATACTTGTTTTTCATGCTTTTTGTGGAAATGGTGAACAGTAACAACATAGGTTCATAGGTAAGTACTAGGCTATCTTCCCATGGGTATTTATAAGCCTAGCCACAGAGTGATGGCTTTCGCCTCCCCATTAGATTAGTAACCTGGGCCTCTGTCAACAGGGCTCCTGAAGTGATCCCAGGGTAGAACTTACGATTACCCATCCACTCATCAAGATTTCTCTTGAAGAGGGTCAGAGAGGAGCTCTGTCGAATATGGATTGGGATTCTATTCCAGAGTGAGGGGAGTCGCTGGGACAGGAATCTATCCCTCCAGCATGTCCTGTTTATTGTTGTACATAGGTTCAAGTCGCTAGAACGTGTGGTTCTGAGGAATCTCGTTTTTTTGAGGTGAAGCATGTCCATTAGTTCAGGGTTTGACATGGCCCTATAGGTCAGGCATAGGTCACCTCTGAGCAGACGGTAAGCGACTGAGAAGAGCTGGAACTTTTTTAGTCGTGCTTCATAGGGTAATTGTTTAAGGCCCTTAATACTCTTAGTGAGGTACTTCTGTGGTCTTTCTAGTTGTTGCAGGTGTCTAGTGAGGTACATCCCAAATGGGGCATTGTACTCTATTATGGGCCTAATGAGTGAGGAGTAAAGGGGCACAATCACTTCCTTGCATCTGGATGAGAAACCCTTTGTGATCAGGTGTGCCACGTAGAAGGATTTCCTGACCATTTTGGCTATGTGGTTATCAAAGGAGAGCATGTTATCTACTTGGGTACCCAGGTCCCTAATTACTCCTGTACATATATAGAAAAATAAGATACTTGCATTAGTAGTGTACCTGTTGCTGTCTCTTTGACATACTGAATTGTATTATTTTGCTATTTTCCTAGTTAGCACTTGTGTTCTGATTTCTTACCTTACATTTTTCAGTGTCAAGGATGAAACAGGAGTGTCATTTATGACCACTTCAGTGGACAGCATAATTAAAGCTATATATAGGTTCATAGGTGTGTACTAGGCTAATGGCCCTGGAGCCTTTACAAGCCTAGCCCATAGGATTACCATGGCATTGTGCCACCCGACCTTAGTTTCCGTTGCCTCTGTCAAGTAGAGCCACTGGAGTGATCCCTGGGGTGTATTTTTTTATTTCCCATCCACTCATCAAGATTTCTCTTGAAGAGAATATTACTTATCTTAGGCATAGTCTTGAACTGAATATTTAGTATAAAGCTTGTTCTTTAATTAGATCACCAGACATTGTAGAAAACTATATATGAGAATCCCATAGTAACTTTTACAAAGAAAAAAAAAATCTTCTGAAGGATTTAATTAGATTCTGAGTTAATATTAACTGCCATACTATATTCATCTGCAGTCTTACAGACATGTATTAATAAAAAGCAAGAATTCTAATAAAACATGTAGCATTTCAAAATGTATTGTATTATTAAATCAGTTTATTGACAGTAAAATGACAAAGAAATTTGTATTTATGAAAATCTGTTAAAAGTTATTCAAAGTTAATGAATCTAAGGCCTTTCAGTGAGGTCATAACGGTTTCTTTTTGGCTTATGTTGTACTCTGTATTTATGTGGCTTTTTGTACATGAATGTACAATAATAATATTAAAAAGTGAATGCAACAGACAGATATTTGATTCAGCATGTACCAAATGTATTTAAATAATTTTATCATGTCCCGTATATTCATACAAAAATCACCAACAAAGAAAGAAAATAACCACTGGAAGAAACGTAAAAAATCAGTTTTTATCATCAAGGGTTTAGTGCTTTCGACCTTTCAAGAAGGCCTTCTTCAGAACAAATCATTACATCCAAAATGTTGATTATATAACCCTACTAATTAAGTATCAACCAATCAAAATGACTGTTTATTTAAACCATATAAACATCCTTAAAAAAATTTTTTAAAGAACATGTAAATAATTCACATACAGTCTTTGATTATTAAAGCTGTTTTTTATGTTTCTTCCAGTGGTATTTTCTTTCTTTGTTGGTGAGTTTTGTTTTTTTGTTTCACCTATTGGAGGCTGGTATTGAAGTAGTTTTGGACTATGTCTTGTATATATTTTGCTTCTAATATTTTATCATTTATGTCACCTACCTATACTAATAATTAATACACATAACTCATTATACTCATACAAATCATCTGCCTGTTTAGCATTGCAGATCTAGTCCATTCATTGATGCATCTAATTGTTATGTTTCTATATACACATCTATATTTACTAATTCTTCTTCTGTTTTCCTTAATTTTGCAAGTTTTTAAGACACTGTGCACATAAATCTTTGCTATTAAATTTTCTTTTGCTGACAATTCACTTCAAATTCAGATCATTTTACAAAATCAAAAATTATTATTTTCCCACAGTTAAACATCCTTTAAAGTCAAAACTTTAACTATATGCCTGTTAATGCCATTGAATTTCTAAGCTTCAGCCATTCAAAGAACACACTTATTATTTTTCTGAACACCCTTGACTCATCCAGCGGCATTTTTTTCATTTCATATTTTTTCATGCTCGCATAGCCAGTATGATAAACATACGTAATACTTTACACATCCCTGTGTTCCTTTCAAAGCTATGCATCACAAATAAATTCCTACATTAGCATTCCTAGAAACAGCCAAAAATATACTAATACCAAATCTAAAAGTAAAAGAATGCTGACTCCATGGACTCTGGCAGATGCCAATAATTCACCAATGCAAAACCAATATCTTGTAGTTGGGTTATACTGCAATTGTATAAAATATACACCAACCACTCAGTTGGCATAAAATCTCGATTTAATAACAGAAAATTTGTTAAGCGCTTTCAACCACTAAAATACGGGCTTCATCAGAACATCTTTAAAATGAAACTGTTGCAGTTTAAATACAGGATTTGGCGCCAGTACTAAATGAATGTTAAAGTGACCATGTACCCCCAACAATTCCATGCGTGCATTCATACATCCTGTTACAAATTTCTTTTCAAACATCCACGTTGTTCATCAAATAATATGTGAACATGTGCAAAATGCTAAAATATGAATAAATAACTATATTTGAATATATATAAATAAACATTTAACCCCTTAAAAATAACTAACTATTATTACTACATGGCAACATCTGTATACTAAAACAATCATCTTTTAACTGTAAAATAAAATATTAATTCTCTATAATTAATGAAAAAATTAATATAAGATATTATATATGGCATTTGTCCATAAGACTCACAAAACTACAGTTGATGAGGCTGTAACAAGTGGTATATAACTATACAATAGCTAAAAGTGGTTTGATAGTTACATAATCATTAAGCCCTGGTGGTGTGGAGGCATCAAGTTAGTAACTGCCACCATAATTCTTTGTAGGACAATATAGCCTTGGTATTGTCCCCTCTGGGATCACAATGGATGTTTTCCAAGATGGCAAATTTAAAGTGATGTCTTTCCCCATACTTTTCAACATGCCTATACAGGGCATTTTTTACATCCTTTCTCCTAATGCTATACAAATGTGCGTAGATGCATTTCCTAACATTTCTTTCAGTCTTCCCTGTGTAATATCCAGGGCATGATTCACATTCAGCTAAATATATAATAAATTTGGAATTACAATTGCCTTGTTGAAACCTTATTCTACTACTACTGACATTGTCCAAAATAATTCCGTCTTCTTCATTTATTACATGACACTGACTACATCTACCACATTTCTTAGTGTGCTTATTGTCACTATCAACACCTCTGACCATTGTCCTTCTTTCCAGATATTTCTTGATGTTACACCCCATTTTATTAACAAATAAGGGTTTTGGTCCCAATATATCTTGGTCAGCTAACATTACATTCCAATTTTCAGTCAGAATGTTCTTTATTTTGTTAGTGTGTGGTCCATACTCTAATACACAGGCTCTATTAAATTTCACTTTTGTCCCTGTGTAGTTGGAGACAACCCGTTCATTTAAAACGTTGGCCCTATGTTTACTATTGAAACCTAGTAGAGGAATGTATTTGTGTCTCCATTCACTCAAGACATACTTCCTCACATTCTTCATCATATTCATGTTGTAACCTCTTTCTTTAAATAATGCAGTGATGAAGTCCACTTCCTCTACCATCTCAGAGTATTGAGAGGTCATTCTTATAGCCCTAATACACTGTCCTTTGTAAATGTTAGTTAATAATTTCCTAGGATGGTTACTTGTGTATTCTAAGTATCCATTAGAAAATGTATTTTTTCTATGTATTCGGGACTTGAAGCATTTTTCTCCATTAGATATATATGTGTCTAAATAGGCTAAACCGTCATTACTACTAGAAGAAGTAAATATGAGAAAATCGCTGCGTTGTTTTAAATAATCCAAAAAGTTGTTCAGAATGGTCAAACTACCATCCCACAAGATGTAAATATCATCTAAAGAACGGGAATAGTATCTGATGTATTTGTAAAACTCACTTTGGAACACTGTTGTTTCTTCCCAGTCAAGCATGACCAAATTAGCAAATATGGGGACGCAAGCAGCCCCCATAGCTACTCCTTTAATTGGTCTGAAATGTTCGCCCTCAAATAGTATATAATTGTGGTCTAAGACTACAGACATAATTTCAAGAATGAGACAAACCCTATCCCAGTCGAGATCCGTGTATTTCCTAGTGCTATTGGTGAAGGCTTCCATACCTTCATCCTTGGGAATGCAAGAAAATAAATCAATAACGTCTATTGTAACAAATATAAGACCCTCTTTCCATATTTCCACTGGATAATTCTTCAAACATTCCCAAGAATCTTTTACCATATGAGGGATCTTCTCATACATGTGTTTCAACATGGTGTCCACAGCTACTCCCAAAGGAAAAGTTTTAGATTTATTACCTGAAATGATAGGTCGGAAGGGTGGGTTGTTTACATTTTTGTGTACCTTTGGAATTCCTACAAGAGACGCTAATATAGGATGTTCTACTTTCAAAAAATTATAAGTGTCTTCATAGGTTCATAGATTCATAGAATAGTACTATGCTAACTGCCCTTGTGAGCCATTTTAAGCCTAGCCAATTACCCCATGTGAGAATCAAACCCTGCACCTTCTGTCTGTAAGGTAAACACCTTAACCATTCCACCAACCTTCCACGTAAGAAATTCTTCCACATGCATGTCTATACATCTGTGTGCAATATTAATTTCGTTGATAGAAACAATTTCATAATTACCTGACAGGTGTAAAATGTCATGCATTTTCGAGGTATACTCCATGCTATCATAAATTACCACTCCTCCTCCTTTGTCTGGTTTCATTACCCGGATATTTTTGTCATTTCTCAAATCCTTTTAAAATTTTAATTTCTTCCTTAGGAAGGTTGTGTTTTAATTTTTTACCCTTTAAGTTATTCTGCAGTTGATATAGCTATTTAGTTACTAATTTGTCAGAGACCAATACATCCGGGTGCATCAGAGGCACATAACAACTTTTCTTTTTCAGAGTGCCCATGCCCCTAAACTTGGGTTCAATGTCTAAATCAGTGTCCTTAAATGCGATTGCTAAATTCAGTTTTCTAATGAATAATTTGAACTCACTTAGACAGTCAACTAGTCTAAAACAAGTCATGGGGATATATTTCATTCTTTTAGAAAGTAGATCGAAATGTACTTTATCAAGTGAAAGGTCTGTGTAATTGTATATATTAAAATTTTTGTGAGTGTTAATGCCTTCTTTAGTAATATCCTGACTATTATCTGAATGTGAGTATTCTGAAGGCACATTAGAATTTTCCACTATGAATACCTCATTTCTCCCCCCTTCCCTGGGGTATTCATATTTCTTCTGTACGTTTGATGTGGATGGTGTTGTTTCCACTTCCCTTCTCTTTTCCACTCTAAATGCTGTTCCTGTTTCCAACCCCTTTGAAAATTTGATCTACCCTGCCAATGGTGAACGTTCTCATACTCATCCCTTCGATAATTTTCTTTGTAGTGATCCTTAGTGTGATTTGATAGGCTTTTACTGTCTCCCCACTGGTAGGCATTACCCTTACTGTACTGCTCAATGTCTCTTTTCAACTTTTTGCATTTTCTTATTGTAAACCTTCTGGGTTTTGTTATCAGCCATATTAAATTGCTTAGCATATAATTTATCCCATTGAGAAAACAGTAAATCTTTTAAAATCATCTCATTCAACCTTTCTACTTCATACATTTACATAATTTTTCATCATTATACTTAATCAATAATTGTATATATTGTAAACCAAATTGATCAAACAAATGGTTGAATTCACATTTGATTTTGTCAGATAAATCCACCCCCATAGGGTGCTTTTAAAATCGCAACCCCATAGGAACAATTTTCAAATTGATACATTTAGTAAGGTACGCTTTGTCTACTTTTAAAGTGTTAATTATATTTAGTTTTTTCCCTAAGGTAAAAATAAAATCTCTAAGCGTGCCCTTTGGTGCTAGTGGGTTAGTCTCCTCTCCCTCAGTATCACCAATCACTCGATCAAAGGCACAATTATTGTCCAAAAAGTTCTTTGAAACATTAGTATTTTCCTTACGTCTGTCTGTAATACTACATTTGTCATTAATTTGAACAGTACCTTTGTCCATAATGTCCTTCAAATTGGCATGAAAATATGTTCTCAAGGGCTGTGTTCTCTTGGGCTTAGTACCTGTTCGCCTCGCTTCCTCATCGAGTTCCCCAAAGGAGAAGTCGAATGTGAAGTCGGAAACACCCAACTTACAACTGTTTCGTTGCTCCACTTGGGGCTGAGTAACTAGTAAATCAATAGCTGTTAGATTTCCACGTCCTATACCCTGTCCATTCGGAATTCCCGGTGAGGAGCTCGGGTAATAGGATCTTCATTAGTTTTAAAAAAGCTGTCGTTGTTGCCTACTTCATGGGAGGGGAACATGTCTGGTTCCCACTGAGCCATTAGATGTTTGTATACATTTGCCGTTGTTAGGAAAAATATTATGCATATTATCATTGCTCATAACATTAACTCCAGTTTTGGTTAAGACAGTTATGAGTTTGCTCACATCACCTCTGAGCTCAGAAGCTTCTGCCTGAAGTTTCATAACTTCTCCTCTCCCAATAGGTGAAGGTTTTGGTGAAGCGTCTCGGTCAGACTCCATGGTGAACGACTCCAGAACCAAACAAAGAAAGTGTTCAGTATAACTGTAGATAACAAACCCAAAAGTAAAAGAACGCTGAATCCACGGACTCTGGCAGATGCCAATAATTCACCAATGCAAAACCAATATCTTGTAGTTGGGCTATACTGCAATTGTATAAATATACACCAACCACTCAGTTGACATAAAATCTCGATTTAATGACAGAAAATTTGTTAAGCGCTTTCACCCGCTAAAATACGGGCTTCATCAGAACATCTTTAAAATGAAACTGTTGCAGTTTAAATACAGGATTTGGCGCCAATACTAAATGAATGTTAAAGTGACCATGTACCCCCAACAATTCCATGTGTGCATTCATACATCCTGTTACAAATTTCTTTTCAAACATCCACATTGTTCATGAAATAATATATGAACATGTGCAAAATGCTAAAATATGAATATATAACCATATTTGAATATATATATATAAATGAACATTTTAACCTCTTAAAAATAACTAACTATTATTACTACATGGCAACATCTATATACTAAAACAATCATCTTTTAACTGTAAAATAAAATATTAATTCTCTATAACTAATGAAAAAATTAATATAAGATGTTATATATGGCATCTGTCCATAAGGCTCACAAAACTACAGTTGATGAGGCTGTAACAAATGGTATATATCTATACAATAGCTAAAAGTGGTTTGATAGTTACATAATCATTAAGCCCTGGTGGTATGGAGGCATCAGTTAGTAACTGCCACCATAATTCTTTGTAGGACAATATAGCCTTGGTATCACAATGGATGTTTTCCAAGATGGCAAATTTAAAGTGATGTCTTTCCCCATATTTTCAACATGCCTATACGGGGCATTTTTTGCATCCTTTCTCCTAATGCTATGCAAATGTGCGTAGATGTATTTCCTAAAATTTCTTTCAGTCTTCCCTATGTAATATCCTGGGCATGATTCACATTTAGCTAAATATATAATAAATTTGGAATTACAATTGCCTTGTTGAAACCTTATTCTAGTACTACTGACATTGTCCAAAATAATTCCGTCTTCTTCATTTATTACATGACACTGACTACAACTACCACATTTCTTAGTGTGCTTATTGTCACTATCAACACCTCTGACCATTGTCCTTCTTTTCATATATTTCTTGATGTTACACCTCATTTTATTAACAAATAAGGATTTTGGTCCCAAGATTTTTGTTATATCTTGGTCAGCTAACATTACATTCCAATTTTCAGTCAGAATGTTCTTTATTTTGTTAGTGTATGGTCCATACTCTAATACACAGGCTCTATTAAATTTCACTTTCGTCCCTGTGTAGTTGGAGACAACCTGTTCATTTAAAACGTTGGCCCTATGTTTACTATTGAAACCTAGTAGAGGAAATATTTGTGCCCCCATTCACTCAAGACTTACTTCCTAAAATGCACATGCATACATATATGGTTACAACTAACAATATCAAAAGCACATTTGACTGAATGCTCATTTTTATGGTGCTTGTACGTAGGAGTGTGCAGGAAAATGAACGTTTGATTGAAAAGTTGATAGTGGCTAGTGTGTATGTTTGAGTGTTCGTGGGTTAGGTGATGTTACTTCTTTGGATGTTTGATATTGTGTGTGATGTTCATCGTGCATACAGCTGCAGTAATCACAGATGGGTTTTCTGCCGTCAGGCGGTCCCTCGGTCGGCCGAATTCCAAAGTCTTGGTCCGGCGTCGGTTGTCGTCGCTTTCTCTTCTGATGTCAGTGAGGCCAGAGTATATAAGACACAGCCGACGCTATGTTCTTCAGTCTTTTTTGCCGCGCGGTGCCCGAAGCAGAAGCAGTTCGCAAGTGCCGGTCGGCCAGCTCCTGAATTACGGAAATTTTGGAACCGAAGTCTTCATTAAAGCTAAGTACCCCGTTGGGGAAACTTTTCTTGCCTCAGACCGATGTCAGAAAAAGTTAATAATTGTATTTCTTGTGGGAAGCAAATACCGCATAAGGATTTCCATTCCCTCTGCATACCTTGTTTAGGCCCAGACCACGACGTCTCGGGCTGTAAACGCTTATGCTACCTTCACTACACGCACTATTAAGCGTCGGGCGGAGTTCGCCCAACACTATTTTGGTAAAGCTTTTGATTATAAAATGTCATTGGACACTCCGACTACCGTTTTGTCGAAAAAACGCAAGGACAAGGACCGACACACGAGGCCCGCGGTCCCCGCCGACACCACGCCAAAACAGGCTACACGTGGTCCGGTTCTCAGCGAGATGCCTTTGCAGTCCCTGACTACCGACGACACTCCTTTGGCGGTGTCCTCTGTACCCGAGACCGCTGGGTCCTCGGCCCTTTCTCAGACTACAACCGAGGCCTTTGTTAATGTTGAGCCTACTAATGTGGACAGGTCCACCTCCACCCATGGTGTCTTTAGACCCTCATCTTCTTTTTCTATTAAGGCCTTTACTAAATCCAAAGCAGCCAGGCATCCCAAGAGGCCTGTGCACAGGGCCCATCTCCAGGTCCCATGCCTAAAAAACAGATGCTTAAAATGGCTGAGGATTTAATTACTCTTATCAGAGGTTCTCAATCCCCTCCGGACAAGAGACCCAGAGTGGAGGAAGATTCTCCCTCTTCTGATCAGGGATCCATTTTATCAGAACATTCTGATGTAGAGGAACACTCTTACTCCCCTTTTGAAGATTCGGATGCAGAGCAGTCCATCCCTTCTGTATCCCCTCCTGAGGATTTTTCCTTTGGGGAAACCTTGCACACCTTGAGGGAACACTTCCATTGGGAAGGCCAAGACTTTTCAGATTCCAAGAAAAGACTTAGGGAATTTCTTTTGTTACCTCAACACAGACCTCTGGCGATACCCCCTGTTTTGGACATACTTGATGATGTTTATTCAGAGGCTTGCCTCAACCCGGATTCTCTGCCTCCTGCACCAGTCAAACCTGATAGGTACTACAGAGTACCTAACTCTCACCAATTTCTCTTCAAAAGCCATAATGCTGACCCTGAAACCATTTCACAAGGCCCCAAGGGATTGAAGGCCTCCACTGCCAAGAATCCACTTCCTGCAGAAAGAGAGTCAAGATCTTTAGAAAGGTGGGGGAAAAAAAAAAAAGGTATATACCTCGGCCACCCTAGCCATGAGGGACTTAAATTGTCAGTTTCATATGCTTAAATATCAACAGTTCCTGTTATCACAATTAAGGAATAAAATGTCTCAACCTGAACAACCAGATTTGAAGGAGTTACAGGATATGATGCATAGTGCAGAGCAAGTGGGTAAACACACTTTACAATGTGGTTATGATGCCCTAGAGGCCTCAAGTAGAGCGGCTGCTACAGGATCAGTCATTCGCAGACATGCCTGGCTTAGAGAACAAAACTTGCCTGATCATGTGAAAGCTAAACTTCTAGATGCTCCTTTACAAAAGGATGTGCTGTTTGGTACTAATGCTGAGGAGATACTACGGAAAATGGAAGAAAAAGCCAAATCTATGCAAACTGTCAAAGCCTTTTTACAGGTCCAACCACCACGTTTTAGCAGAAATTGGCCTTCAAAAAACTGGTCCTTTCCAGCCACTGACAAGCCCCAAAGAGGTAGATACAGACGCACAAGGGGCAGAGGGCAACCACAAGGATCATATAGAGGCCGACAATGGCAAACTCCAGCATCAAGAGGTGGCGAGGACAGTGCACAACAATACAGGAAGCAAACCCAATGACTCCCTCATTTCCATGCCAAGCATGTCTCAGCTGGCAGCACCTTTGGGAGGAAAGCTAGCATTATTTGCAGACAATTGGCATATTGTCACAACAGACAAATGGATCCTGGACATTATAAACAGAGGTTACAAATTTCAATTTCACACTCTTCCAAAAATGAGAGGCATGCCAAACCTGCCACAGAATCAAAGGGCAGAGGCACAACTACAAATTTCAAAGCTCATAAGCATGAGAGCTATTCAAGAGGTACCTACTCACGAACAAGGTCAAGGTTTTTATTCAAGACTTTCTGGTACCAAGGAAAGGAACCGACTGGAGACCCATTTTGGACTTATCCATCCTAAACACATTTCTACTGCTACCAAAATTCAAGATGCTCACATTACAGCAACTTCTTCCCATGCTGGGCAAGGAGTTTTGGCTGGTAACATTGGACCTCAAGGAGGCATACCTGCATGTCCCAATCAGACAAAGCTGCAGAAGATACCTCAGATTTCTTGCAGGTTCAATCCACTATCAATTCTCTGCATTGCCCTTTGGCTTATCTACTGCGCCCAGAGTATTCACAAAGTGCCTGGCATCAGTGATTGCCTACTGCAGACTTCAAGGGATACAAATTTACCCTTATCTGGACGACTGCCTGATCCAAGCGGACAGCAAGCACATACTTCTGGAACATCTGGCATATGTGACACGGTTACTGCATTCTCTGGGATACACAATCAACAAAGAGAAATCAAGGCTAACACCATCTCAGAAAATAACTTTCCTGGGTGCCAACTTGGACACAAACACCCAGATGGCCTACCTTACACCAGAAAAACAGGGGCAACTATCTCAGTACTTCAAAATACTAGCAAAAAGTACCAGGCTTACTGCAAGGAAAATCCTGCAGGCTCTGGGATTCATGGCATCTTGCATTCTTTTAATCCCATGTGCAAAGCTGCATATGAGGAAACTTCAATGGTACCTAAAAAACCTATGGTCTCAACACAGTCACAGTTTGGAAACAATAATACCAATAATCCCATGTTTGCAAAAGGAATTTCTATGGTGGGCCCAAGCATGTCAAGCAAACACAGGCCTCCCATTCTGCAAGCCTCAAGCAAAGCAAGTTATCACAACAGACGCCTCAGATTACGCCTGGGGGGCGCACATGACGGACAGATGCATCCAGGGCAAATGGTCCTAAAAGGAAAAGCACCTTCACATCAATCAAAAAGAAATGCTAGCAGTAATAAATGCAATTACAGCTTTCAAGGACTTCCTGCATCCAGGAATATTACTGATAAGAACAGACAACACCACAGTAATGTGGTACATAAACAAACAAGGAGGAACACATTCATACCTCTTGTGCAGACTAGCCATGACTCTTTGGAACTTGGCTCTGGAATGGCAAATCGAACTTCAAGCACAGTACCTGCCAGGATTGGAAAACACGCTGGCAGACAATTTAAGCAGAAATATGACAGATCCACACGAATGGAAGTTACATCCTCAGGTGTTTACAGAAATAATCCAAGCATGGGGGAGGCCAGACATAGATCTTTTTGCCTCCCACAGGAATCATCAACTGGAAAAGTTTTGTTCGAGGACCTTTCATCCAAAGGCCTGGAGAGTGGACGCCCTTTCATTCAGTTGGACAGCATGGACAGTTTACGCATTCCCACCTCTGCCTCTTCTGCCCAAGGTGCTTCTGAAAGCAAGAGCAGACAGACCAAAGATGATACTGATTGCTCCAGATTGGCCAAGGCAACACTGGTACACATACTCCTCCCTGGTCCCTGCCTCTAATGCCTCTTCTGCTGACTCAGCACAGCTACAAAACTCTTCACAGTCATCTGAAAACACTCAATCTTGCTGCATGGAAAATTCCTTAACACCACAACAGACCCTACTCTCCAAGGAGGTGCAGGATGCCATTTTGGAGGCCAGAAGGCCATCTACTAGAAAAGCTTACTCCGCAAAATGGAAGCGGTTTTGTATTTGGAATGAGAAAAAAGGCCAGGACCCTAGAAAACTGAACTTGCCTCAGGTATTACAGTATCTAGCTGAGCTGCTGAACAGTGGACTTTCATTTTCTTCCATAAAAATCCATGCCTCAGCCATTTCTGCAGAATTCAACACGGATCCTCCTTTATTTTCTCACCCACTCTTACGACAGTTCCTCAGAGGGGCTAAGAATATAAGACCACCAAGGAAACAACCAATACCAACCTGGGATCTTAATTACATACTAGAAAAATTAACATTGCCTCCTTTGAACCAGCTGCTTCAACAGATTTGCAATATTTGTCCTGGAAAACTGCCTTCCTTCTGGCTATCACTTCAGCTCGGAGAGTTTCGGAACTACAGGCCCTCATGGCGGTGCAGCCCTTTCTCATTTTCCATCAGGACAGGGTTTCCCTTCGTACCAACCCATCATTTATGCCTAAAGTGGTATCCAGGTAGCTTTAAATCAAGCCATACACCTTCCTACCTTTTACCCCAATCCTCAAAACAAAGGGGAAAGGCTGCTACATTCTTTAGACATCCATAGGCAGCTACGTTACTATTTGGACAGAACAAAGTCCTTCAGGAAATCAGAACAACTCTTTGTGTCCTATGCTGTAGGGGCTCAAGGGAAGCCACTTTCCAAGCAGACTATTTCAAAGTGGATAGGCCACTGCATACGGTTTTGTTATTCCTATCATGGGAAATCTGTTCCTACAGGTATCAGATCACACTCCACCAGGGCCACAGCTACGTCTACAGCCTTCCTCAGAGGAGTTCCTACCAAAGATATTTTGGAGGCAGCCACTTAGAGTTCTGTACATACCTTCACAAAACACTACCACCTGCCCTTATATTCCAGAACAAGAGCAGGCTTTGCCACTGCTGTTTTGCAGGGCATTCTGGCTCAACCCAGTTCCTCCTAGTACCTACCACCCTGTGCGTAGCTTTGGGACTCTACCCATCTGTGATTATTGCAGCTGTATGCACGATGAACATAGTACAGTTTTGTACCTACCATAAATGTAGATGTTCGAGTGCTAATACAGCTGCAGTACAGGTTTCCCTCCCTCCTTCCCCTCTTGGTAAAGGCATGGGGCCTAACAACCTCTTCATACAACCTGACTGGGTTATCCTTCTATGGTTAATTTGCTTGCTATCACTGATTTTGGATTATATTACATTGCTTGTATATACATATAAGCATAATTTATGTATTGCCTTCCTTCTGGGGGCACCTGACATCTGGGGCAAGAAAGACTGAAGAACATGGCGTCGGCTGTGTCTTATATACTCTGGCCTCACTGACGTCAGAAGAGAAAGCGACGACAACCGATGCCGGACCAAGACTTTGGAATTCGGCCGACCGAGGGACCGCCTGACGGCAGAAAACCCATCTGTGATTACTGCATCTGTATTAGCACTCGAACATCTACATTTATGGTAGGTACAAAACTGTACTTTGTCTGCCCTTTTGTCTTGTGGTACTGTTAGGGGAAGGGTTTTTAGTAGCGTTATATACAGGGTTAGGGTTAACGCACATGAGCAAGGTAGTGCAGGAAAGTGCTAACTCTAACACTATATTACCGGAGGTTTAAGGTACTATACTGCCTTTCTGAAGAGGTGGTTGTGTCAAAACTAGTCAATCAATTCAGAATTCAGAAATGAGCATAAGACTATCCTTACGAGTACTGAGAAATAAAGGGGTTTTGGGTGGATGCTGGCACTCTGTGTAATCCATGCAGCCCTTATCTAATCTCACAATTTCTCTTTGCTTCTAGATACACAAATGCTTTTGACTGATAAGAATTAAACATAAAATATAATAATGGGAACATTGTCTTCATTGTACACACACACACACACACACACACACACACACACACACACACACACACACACACACACACACACACTCACATCATAGTAGTCAGCTTCAGAAGTTATCTGTCATATCTTCATATCTATTGACACTCAACTCATATAGTTAGCTATCAGTTAACTAAAGATATGAGACACCATGGACTATATATAAAACTGATAATTAATTATATGAGCTGAGAGTGAATGGATAAGAAGATGTGATAGATAACTTCTGAAGCTGACAACTTTATACATATGAATTATGATAAAACTTGTCAAGGCTCTTGCAAAAACATAATAGTCATATTATATATATATATATATATATATATATATATAGATATATATATATATATATATATATATATATATATATATATATATAGATACACACATATATCTATCACAACCCTAAAGAAAAGGCACTGGAAAATGATTGAAAGAACAGAATTTCATACGTCTTTTCCATAGAATTTATATTAGCACACATACAGTATAACAAATAAGACCTGTAGAACATAACTACATATCACGCACAGTAAAACAAAATATGCGTCTAGAAAACTGTTGAAATTGTGTCATTATAAAACATGCAACATTCCACCATCACTCAAACTTCAAGAGTACATCACTGGCATCAATATGTGTACCCTTCTTTAAGTTCTTCCTCAGCAGTTGACTGAAACTACTATTCACAAAATATGAAGTAGCAAACTACTACACATTTTGATGAGAGGTAGATTAAGTTTCAGAATCCATATGTTGTAGCTCTCTGTTGCTTTCTTTGTAATTAAAAAAAAGAAGTTATGTTCGTACCATAACGTTCCATGTGAGTTGTTCATCTCACCTTTTTTCATACACGTGGGTTCGGAGCTGATCCATCGGCTCCGAGTTGGCCGCTTTCCAAGCTCTAGATCTCTTAGAAGCTCAAGACACAGTCCCTATCCCATGATGCTTTGCTGCCAAACCCCAGATCTAGTTTGCTGAAACCAGCAAGAAACACAACTAAGCAACCCAATATAATAAAGTAACTATTTACAATTAGTTAAAAGATAACCTGGTTGACAAGAGGATACTAGTAAGATCAAACAGACCACCAGCCATACCCGTTCTTCCAGAACATGGAGGGGGAAGGTGGGAGGGAGTGCAAGAACAAAGGTGAGATGAACAACTCACATGGAACGTTATGGTAAGAGCATAACTTCTTTATGTGAAGTTGTTCAATCTCGCTGTTTGTTCTTACACGTGGGCAGCATCCCAAGCACCCTAATCCTGGGCGGCTCATGGGAGTACATTCCTGAGAAAGGTGGAACCAAAGGAAGCCCTGCCCCTGGAGGCCCTGTCCACTTTGTAATGAGTAATAAATGTATGAGGTTTGGACCAAGTAGCAGCTGCACAAATGGTGTCCAAAGGTAAATGAGCTGCGTGAGCTAAGGACGTAGAAGCAGCCTTGGTGGAATGAGCTTTCACTTCACTTTCTAAAGGTTGATGGGATGAAGAATATGCAAACTTTATACAATCAGAAAGCCATTTAGACAACGTAACTGAATACCGAAAGGCCCTTCTTATTGTCTGCATGGGAAACAAATAATTGATCTGATTTTCTGAATCCTTTTGTTCTGTCCAAATAAAATCTCAGTTGTCTGTGAACATCAAGCTTAAGCAACATGTATTCCAATTTACTGGCATGATGCCTGAAAAAGGTGGGACGTTCAATGGACTGGTTCAAGTTTGCTTCGGAACAGACCTTCAGGAGAAAGGATTGATTTGCTCTTAGAGACACCCTGTCGGGGTGAAAGACCAAATATGGGGGCCTAACAGAGAGTGCTTGAAGCTCAGAAACTCTACGAGTTGAAGTAATGGCCACTAAGAAAATTGTCTTCCAAGAAAGGAACTTCAATGGACAAGAAGATGCGGGCTCAAAAGGGGGAAGCATGAGTTGAGACAGCACCAAATTTAGATTCCAGGGAGTAATCGGATGTCTGATAGGGGGTCGAAAGTGATGAGTCCCTTTCAAAAAGGCTTTACATAATCTGTGGGACATAATGTTAGAACCTCCGCATCCCACATGGAAGTTAGATATGGCAGCCAATTGAACCCTTATAGTAGCGGCTGCTGCTCCACCATGGAAAAGTGAAGTAAAAAATTCCAGAATGCTATGAATAGGGGCAATAAATGGATCAATACCATGTTGAGAAGCCCAATGACCAAATTATTTCCATTTACTGTTATATAGTTTCCTGGTGGAGACTTTATGCGAGGAAACCAGAATATGCTGAACTGCGGGAGACAAATCATGAGACCTGGCTAGGCTGGGAAGTGGAGCAGCCAAGCTGTCAGTTTGAGGGATACAAGAGAGGGGTGAAGAACTCCCGACGAATGAGTCAGAGGTTCTCCCACTTGGTATTGTTGAAGGAAGGGGAACCATATCTGCCGAGGCCAAAATGGGGCTATCAGAATAACAGTCCTTCCCAGGATTTTGGATTTCTGTAAAAATTTGGGGATCAGAGGGGATGGATGAAAGGCATATAGGAGACCCGAGGGCCAATCGTGTATGAGTGCGTCCCTTGGGATGTCCCCCAGTGGAGGGTATAGGGCAAAGTAGCTTCTGCATTTGGCATTCATCAGGGATGCAAAAAGGTCGCAGCAAGGCTGGCCCCATTTGCGGAATATCCTTTCCACCACTCATTCTTTGAGGGACCACTCATGAGGCAATAGAACGGTTCTGCTCAATTTGTCCGCTATCACATTGGATGACCCCGGGATGTGCATTGCTATCAGGATGTGCCCGGTGGATACAGCCCACTGCCAAATTCTCAGGGCCTCTCAGCATAAGGGGTAAGATCTGGTTCCCCCTTGCTTGTTGATGTACCAGACTACCGACATGTTATCTGTCTGTATTGCAATCATCTCTTGAGGTAGAGGGTCGTGAAAGTGTTGCAACGCTAGGAACATTGCTCTCAACTCCAAGAGATTGATGTGCAAACTGGATTCCATCTCTGACCAAGTACCTTGCACAGTTCTTCCCTGAGACAGCCCCCCCCCCACCCTATCAGGGAAGTATCCATGTTCACTGTGGCTGTTGGAGGGGGGAGTGCAAACGGACAACCTACAGTAACCTGGTGGCTGTTCAACCACTAAAGGAGGTCCTTTTTGCAAGTATTTCTCAGTAGAATCTCATGTGACATTGGAAGTTGTTGATAAGACCACTGTGTGAATAGTAACCATTAGAGTATCCTCATGTGCATGCACCCCAGAGGAACCACTATGAGAGTCGCTGCCATGGTGCCTAACAGCTTCAGAACTTGGAATGCAGGGACTTTCTTTTCCATCAACAAAAGGGATACTGGGTTTCGTAAAGAGATTACTTGTTCTTGAGGCAATCTGATCAGGGCGGTGGTGGTGTCTAGATCTGCTCCTATAAAGAAAATATGCTGCGATGGCGATAAAGCAGATTTTTCGAAATTTAAGGTTATGCCCAACTGGGAGTACAGGCTGATAATGTAATCCCTGGTGTGAATCAGTTGATGCCTGGTGGTGGCGGTGAGGAGCCAGTCATCGAGATATGGAAACACCCGGAATCCTAAACGTCTCAGGTGAGCCTTGACAACTGCCATGCATTTGGTGAACACTCTGGGGGCTGTGGAGAAACCAAAGGGCAAAGCTTGGAATTGGTAGTGACTGACCCCAGCCAGAAACGCAAGTGATCTCTGGATGGCCTGGCCATTTTTATGTGGTAGTACGCATCCTAGAGATCTATCGAGCACATCCAATCACCTGTTTCAAGAAATGGGACTATCGACTGTAGCATGACCATCCGGAACTTTTCCTTTTTGACAAAGGAGTTGAGATTGCTGAGGTCTAAGATGGGCCTCCAGTCCCCTGTTTTCTTTGGAACTAAAAAGAACCTGGAGTAAGTTCCGGATCCTATTTGGTCTGCCGGGACTGGCTGGATGACTCTTTTTTCCAGCAGCCTCTGAATTTCTACAGCTGCTAGACTCCGCAGACTGGGTGGAATGTCTGGGATTCTTGTCCGAATGGAAGGGAATTCTGAAAAGGGAATGATGTAGCCTCTGGTGATTATGCTTTTTACCCAGGAATCTGATGTAATTCCTAGCCAGGCATCTGGGTATAAAGCTAAGCGACCCCCGACTGCCTTCAGAGTAGGATGGCCAGGCCTCATCTCAGGAGCGCTGATAGGGTTTGCCAGGGAACTGCTCCCTGTCACCCTGGTTCTGCAGACCCCCTCTGCCACCTGGGAGGCGTCTACCATTATACCCCCCTCCTCTGCCCCTGGAGGGGGATTCACTACATGTATTCTGGAAAGCTCCTTGAGACTTTCAGAACCACATTTTTCCACCGCTCTGCCCTTTGGGGTATGGTCTAGTGGGGGTGGGAAAATGGACTTTTACGGCAGATAGAGTCTTTCCTTCCTGCTCACACCTAGTAAGTGTCTCCTTGACTTTGGGCCCATACAAGGAAGAGTCATCAAATGGGGTATTCACAAAGGAAGACTTGAAGGCTTCCACAAAGGAGCATAAGAGCATCCAGGATTGTCTCCACAGAGCTATCGCTGAACCCGCTGCGCGGATCAATCCCTCGGCTGCATAAGAAATGAGCCTCATGGGCGAGTTTACAATGAAATTAAGGGTGTTAAGCTGTGCCGTCACTTTCTGGGAGACAGCATCACCTGTGTTGCCCTGTAGAGTATCTCCAAGCTCTTTTAGGAGATCTCGTTGAAGACGGGTAAAATGGATTAAATAGTTAAGCGATCTCATTGCAAATGTCGCAGAACTAAAGATGCATTTCCCATATCTGTCCATCGTCCTGGAATCTCTATTAGGAGGATGGACAGAGGAAGAGGTGTCTGACATCTCTTTCTTGGTGGCTGCCGCCACCACCATGGCATCAACGGGAACCCCTTTTGTGAGAAAGGACTAATCCTGAGGGCAGGTGATAAATTTGTTGGGCCTCCAAGGGACCGGTTCCATAGAATCAGGAGACTCCCATGCCTTTCGAGCGATCAAGTCCATTAATTCATCGAAAGGCGGAGTAACCCAGGAGGTGGAGGGCTGAGACCCAAAAGCCTTCAGGAGCACCAACTCATCCTCAGTAGGGGTAAGGGACTGCCAGTCACCCCTCTGCCTTAGTATTTCAAGGATGTCTGCAAAAGAGACATCCTCAGAGGAGGTCCGTGGAGACCCTTCTGATTACTCCAAGTCGGTGTCTGATGTTAAGGATTCCTGGGGGGAATCTAAATTCCTCCTCTTACACAGTCTTTTCCTGGGAACTTCATCAGTGGGGGCGTCTGGTGAAGTCTCAGTCAAGCAGGGGTCACCCAATGGGGTTACCTGAGGCTCTGGGTCTCGACGCTTAGTGGGAACCTGTGGTGTAGAGATAGAGCACGGCCCTTTAGGGGAGGAAGAGGAAGGAACTGAAGAAGTGAGGGTCTTAGCAGACATGACCTTCCTCATGGCATCGAAGGCACCGGTTTCCCGACCCGAGGAGTCGTCCGGTTCCGAAGAAGATGGCAGCCTCCCAGGGGCTGAGACCATGGGCTCCGAACCAGAGGATGGAACTGAGTTCATCTGCGCCGAAGCCCCAAGAAGGTGAGTCGGAACCGAAGCGTTGGTTTGACTCCCCCCTCGGAACCGGCGAGAGAGTGTCGGCTTCAAGACTCTTTGATCGGAACCGAAGAAGTCAAGGTCGAAGGAGCCGAGAGCACTGGAACAGGCTTCAGCTCCAAGGGTTCCACCACTATCGGATCCTCTCTTTCTGGCTCCGAAGGCTTGACTGGCCTCAGAGGAGGAGCAGAACTCATGGAAGGAGGGGTCGTAGGCTTCAAAGTCAACTGGGTCGAAGCTGCAAGCAATTTGGCCAGGGCTGGGCTCACCAAAAGTCTCTGTACCACTTGGTCCACATCAATGTCAGAAAGGGCACCGGAAGAACAGGTCAAAGGAGCCGAAGAAGCCACTGACTTAAGGATCGGAGGTTTCAAAACCTCCGATACTGGTTCCAACACAATGACTTGACTCCGAGGTAAGATCTCGGTGCACGGCTTCGAAGGCTGTGGAACTGACAACCGAGTCTTGCCAGAGGTGCTCGGAGCTGAAGATTTGTGCTTCGAAGACACCTTAGATGACCTCGACCCCTTTGAGGACTTGGAGGTCTGGTCAGTCTTATCCAATATATCGTGGAAGTCCGATTTCAACAGTCCTCTGTCTACCAATTTCCTTCTCTTGTCTAATAACACCCTGCCACTGAAGGAATGGCAGATAGAGCAATCCTCCTGTAAATGTAGCAGACCCAAACAATAAACACAAGAACTATGATTATCCATGATGGACATCTTTTGTACAGTCACACTTTTTGAAACCAGATTTTTGCTTTTCTGACATTATGAAAAAATTGTCCAATAATACCACAAAAAACACTTAGAAGTTCAGATCCCTGAACTGCAATAACTATATAAAGAAAAAACAAACGCTCAGTACAGACTATAAGGGGTTAGGGCATTAAATTTGACAGAGCCCTGTCAAGAAGAGTAAATCAAAAAGGCTAAAGGCCTAGGAGCAAACCGCTCTGAACTAAAAAACAAAATACTAGCTTAGATTACCTACTCTAAACCACCATAAAGGAAGGAAAAAGTGAAGCCTCACTAAATATCAGATCCCTGACAGATATTAAAAATCTAAACATGCAAATATATATTAAAAGGAATACTGGCCCGAGCTTCTTCAGAAGATCATGTGATCCATTGTAGTGGCAAACTAGATCTGGGGTTTGGCAGCAGAGCATCATGGGATAGGGACTGTGTCTCGAGCTTCTAAGAGATCTAGAGCTTGGAAAGCGGCCAACTCGGAGCCGATGTATCGGCTCCAAACCCACGTGTAAGAACAAATGGCGAGATTGAACAACTTCACACCATCAGATTCCTTCCTTTTCACTAGGCACTTCATTTTGGATGTGTATTTTCTTTCCTGTCATATCCCAATGTGTGGTGTGAAACTGCTCCTTGAAGGCACTCACTACATGCTTGAGAAGTGCTCTTTACTCTAATGGTGAAGGGGTTCATGATCCATTAGTTGTGGTAGTGGTCTCACAGTAGTGCCTATAAAGGGTAGTAGCTAATTTCAGCATGGGAATCAAAACTGACTGGGAACAGTTAATGCAGTTAGCGCAAATTATTGTAAAGAATGAGAGGGCATTGACCAACAGTTTGTCAGAGATTTTGTAATATGAACAATGTTTACATGAGCATTTCACAAGCAACATAACTTGAGTTCATACTTAAAGAAGCTCTAGGTGAAAATTTAATGTGATAATTTGCCTTTAGCTTCACCATGGGGCAAATCAATCATCTTTTCAAAATATTTCAAAATGAATATGGGCTATTGTCTTCTGTTTTTCTTCAACTTTATACTGCAGTGGAATGGTCACACATAATCTAGACGAGACTTTGCACTCTGACTTCTGTTTCAGTAACAAAGAGAAAGTCCCTTTTTGCTATAAATATGCCTGATATTTCAATATTAACCCTAACTGTAAATGTTTTCTTACTTCTTAGCAGCTTTCATAAAGCTAGTTTTGTTGAGCAGTGTGATGGGGACAAAAGGGCTACCATTCTGAGGAATGCATGTTGATGCTTGGAGTAAATTAAATACAGTGCATATTAAATTAAATTGACTGAGAAGTGTAAAGTATGTATACATGAAGCAAAGAACCATGTGGGTTTACTTACCAAACATGTTTTGTGTAAATGCATTACTATAGATTCCTTAGAGACATGAGCATATAACGCTCCATTTTAGAGAAAAGTCTATTAAATGATATTGATTTTGACATTTTAATATAATTGCAAAGTGTGTGAAAGAGTGCTGTTCTACTTGATCATGGTCTTATGCCTTTAAAATGTTTCAGTTAATCAGAGCTCTGTCATAGTTAAAATATGTTAATAATACTGTGGAAAAACAGTCTGTCGTAAAAGTCATGCATCCACTACATGCTTTGTGAGAGTTTTTAAGCACACACAGTAATGCTATTAACCAATAAATAGCCCTTAGTAATTAGTATCTCTAACTCGAGTGGTGTTGATGGAAAAAAATATTATTTATATATATTTGATAACTGGGTAGGCTGACTAGTCCGAAGATCCTTTTCAACTACGACCTGGGCTCAGATGGTCAAAAATAACAATGTTACAATATATGAGTTGTGGCATATACATTAGAGTGTTGTAGATATAACAGTTTTAACATTCACAGAATATATATAGATTACAGTCTTACAGATATAACAATGTTACACTGGATATAAAAAGTGTATACACCCTGTTAAAATGCCAGGTTTTTGTTATATAAAAAATGAGACCACAATAAATCATTTCAAAACTTTTCCCACCTTTAATATGACCTATAACCTGTACAATTCAATTGAAAAACAAACAAATCAGTTAGGGGAAAAATATAAAAAAATAAAAAATGTACAGTAAGCTGGTTGCATAAGTGTGCATACCCTTAAACTAATGCTTTGTTGAAGCACCTTTTTTCATTTTACTCAAATATGGTGCTACCTCTTCTTTCTTTCCTTGTAAACAATATTTTTGTTTATATAACAAGTTGTTAATTTTAATTTGATTCATTGATGTAGTTCTTTTGCTTTTTCATAAAAGGATTTTTTCTTTTCTAATAAGTCTCTGAATGTTTCCTGACTTAATATCTTATATATCTCTTTTTCTTTTCTTCCTAATACATTCTAAAAACACTTTTTATATTTCTCTTTAAAATTAAGCCACCAAACAGTCTAGTTCTCATAAAACTCTCTCATATTCATATCATTTTTCCATAATTCCATAAGTTCTTTTTTTCTCTTCTAAATTTAATCCCGTTTCATTAATTCTCTTTCATTTTCCTGTACTTTAACCCATATAGCCACATGATCTGAAAATCCAGCATATGTTATTCCTTTGTTTATAACTTTTAAACTATCAGATACTAAAAAATAATCAGTTTCTGTCCTAATTTCACTCCTTTTCTAGGTCCAGTGGTTATTCTCCCATACACTTAACTTTCCACTTCTCATAATGTCTTTAACCATTTTAACATCACATTGTGCTTATTTTTTGTTAAATTACAATTACAATCACCCACCACTATAATATCCATATTTACACAAACATATTCAAGAATATTTTATAAACATCATTTATCTCTCTTTTTTGTTACATATGCATATAAATCTATAATTCTGTATACATATTTTTCCATCTTTAGTCTATTACCGTTATTCGCTATAGTTCCACTATGGTTACATTTAATATTATAATGATTTCTTAACATAATATACACATGCCCAAGCACATTTCGTCCCCATGTTCCAAACTACCACACCATTCCAAAGTTTTTCAGTTTGTGTTCTTTCTGTCTCTGTTAATAATCTGATATCTTCTAAAACAATAATATGGCATCTACTTCAGCACACCATTGTAATATACCTATTCTCCTGTTAAGATTGTTCATACTGTTCACATTTAAAGCTAATATTTTCAGCTTTTAAACAGTTAGTATAATAAAATGTTTAGCCCTTTCATTTCTTATTTTCTCTTAGCATTATATTTTTGAATTTTCTTTTCTTTAACTCTTTTTCCCTATTGAATTGTTTTTATTTCTTACTGTATGCTAGTCAGTTTCTTCCTCACTTGTCTCCTCTGTTTCTTTTTCCCCTGTTACTTTCTTTAACTTCATGTATAACCTCTTTATCAGTCACATCTTTTTGTACATTTTCTTGTAAAAGACATTCTTCTGTTGCTTTCTCCTGTATAACTTCATTTTCACTTTCTTACACATTCATTTCACATTCTAGACACAAATGACCAGTATTGCCATGTTTTGCACTTTAAATCATATTTTTTCATTATGCCCTATTTTACCGCATAACAATTTTTATTCACATTCATTGATTAAATGATCATTGTTTCCGCAAAAATAACAGGTCTTTGGCTGACCCCTGTATTTCACAACACCCCTATTACCATGAACATTAATAATACTTGGTACATGCATAACATTATCATTTTCCATTTTCAGTATTACTCCACATTCCCATCCCCTAGTCCACAGTCCTCTTTCATCATATATTTTTGTAGTGTCCATTACTTCTTTACATATAGTTAACTAATGTTCTTTCAGTTCTTTTGCTTCAACTTCCATTCTAAACTAGATAATTATTCTTTTTTTTTGTTTGTCTGTAAAAAGCTTACACCACATATTCTGACCATGGATAAATATTTTTCATTTGTTCATATGCAACCAAAAATTTTTCATGGCCTGCCCAGTCTCAAATATCAAGTCACAAAAAGTCTCTTTATTAATTAAAATAAATGCTCTTACCTTTTTTGCTTTGACACACAAAAGTGCTATGACAGAGGCTCAAACCTCATATCTGTCCATACTTTTTCTTTTACTGCTCACATGTACTGTATACTTCTGTTTTGTTTCTTTTTATTTCGTCTTTCTTCTTTTTTCCTTCTCCCACAGTTTGTGCATAAGTTTTTGTCTCTGGAACTTTTTCTGGCACAGTCTCTTCTTCTCCTTTTTCTTCTTCTATTTTTTCCATGATGTTGCTCCATGAAATTGCTGCTCCATTTTCTGTCTCACTGTGGTTTACCATTTCTTCCAAATAATCATCCCTCACCCCCCCCCCCCGACTGGAGGGTTGTAAGTACACATTTTTCAGAGGTAACTGTCTCTCCTTCCAGATCCATCTCCGTTTCAGCTACAATCTGCTTTTCCTTCAATATCACTGTTTTTTTCTGCACCCACATAATCAGAAACTTCCATGCCTTGACAGGAAACAGGAGGCCAAGAGTAGGGTCAGGAGAGGTGGGGATGACAATATAGCTGGTTGTTCTGTTAAATCTAGAAAGTTTTGTTTCTTGAAAACTTTCGAACCATTTGATAATATCGGAGCCAAAGGTAAGTTTAGAAAACTTTTAAGGCAGAATACTGTGATTAACAGTTTCAGATGATCTGGTCATATCTATAAAAAATATCTGTGGTGATGAGACCCTTATTGATGTTACTGCATGTAGAATAAATAATAGTGAGCAGTGCAGTTGTGGTGCAAACTTCTCCATAGCTGATTACAACCTCCTGAGGGATGGTATAAACAGCTTCACAGCCCCCTCCCTAAGTGTAGGAACTGGCACCAATGTCCAAATCTACACTGAAGTACAATATGAGCATTTATATAGATGCGTGGAATCAGGAATACCTGACAGGACAAAATTATCCTCCGCAAGGAAGAGTAAACCTATCTGGTGGACATCTGCAATAAATAAACTATATAACAAAAGGAAAAAATTGCTGTCCAGGACCAAGAAGGAACAGGTGCCCAACTGGAAGCAATCTCTCTTTAGCATGAACAAGCAAATAAGAGCATTAGTGAAATCCTCTAAAGCCAACTTTGAGTCCAAATTGGCCACACTACTAAGAGAATCATAAGGCCTTCTTCACATATGTCCACAATCTCAAAGGAAGCATGCAGATCTGTTCAGAACTGGTGGTCAAGGACACCACATACTCAAATGCTGTAGATATAGCCAATCTACTGGCTAACAGATTCAGCGAAAACTTCTCCCCTCTGTCCACCATCAGTAAATCAGGACATCCCCAGTACCTGCCTCCCCTTATCTCTAGGGAACAGGTCATCACTGCCTGCTCAAAGACAAAAAATACAGCCTCCATGGGACTCAATAACATCCCAGGGTGCATCCTACATGAACTCAGGCATGAACTTGCAGCACCATTAGGTACCCTATTCAACCAAAGCCTGAGTACCTGCTTTGTCCCAGATGAGTGGAGGACAGCCACTGTCATCTCTTTACACAAAGGAGGAGTATCCACTGATGCAGAAAATTATAGACCCATCAGGTTAACTAGCTTGATCTGCAAGGCCATGGAATGGATTATCATGGACCTCATTAACAGGGACAGTGCCAACATCCAAACACATGACCCCACACAGTTTGGCTTTGTCAAGGGGAGGTCATGTCTGTTAAATCTCGTCGACCTCTTTGAGACAGTCACCAAATCCATGGACGAGGGGGGAAGACAGTGCACACCATCTACCTTGACCTGGCCAAAGCCTTCAACACTATTCCCCACTCGGGCATAGTAGATAAACTCTCTTAACTAGGCATCAATCAATATATTACCAGATGGGTAGCAAACTGGCTCACTGATAGAACCCACCTAATCAAAATAGGGGAAGCCACCTCTAGCATTAGACCCCTAACAAGCGTCGTACCCCAGGGATCTGTCTTGAGACCTCTGTTATTCGGGGTATACTTCTCTGAGGTGCAGGCCAAAACCAGTGGGCTATGGCTGACCAAGTTTGTAGATGATTGCAAGCTGGGTGTAGTCATCAATTCCCCGAGAGATGTGGACTTCCTCCAAGAGGGTCTCACCCAAACAAATGACTGGTGCCAGAAACATGGCCTCAAGCTGAATTCCAATGCATCATCATCCCTTTTGGGGAGAGTGATGTCCCCACATATTATCACATTAATAACAACGTCCTAAGTACACAATCAGTAGTGAGGGATTTGGGCACCCAGGTTATAGTGACATGACATTGACCACCATGTTGCTTCCGTTGCATGGAAAGCTTTTTACATGGCCCACCTCATAAGTAAGGATATCTCATCCAGGGACAAAGAGGTCATAAGATCCCTGTATTCTTCCCTTATAATGCCAATTATTGAGTACAACACCCCCTTCAGCATGTACCTCGCAAAGCACATGCAGCAGCTGGAGAGACCACAGAGGTTCCTCCCCAAGAGAATCCAGGGCCTCAAACACCTACCCTACACAGATAGGCTAAAAGCCCTGTTCCTCTACTCAGTTTCATACAGACTCTTCGGAGGTGACCTCTGTCTGGCATATAAAGCAATCTCAGACCCCGCCTTGATGGGACTGCTGCATATCAGCAAGTCAAGCTCCACTCGAGCAACCTGTACGTGCGAACTCAACCTGGTCTGTGATATCAATAGGACTTGTTGGTGGGATAGATTTGTGTCCCAGAGACTTCCCCATCTGTGGAATAAACTCCCTCTCCACGTCAAGTAGAGTACCTCATTATCCCTTTTTAAGCAAAACCTGGATAACTGGATAGGAAATAGAAAGTACACCCCTGGGATTCCACATGTGTCCCTGCTGGACAGGGGCTCTGGGTGCTGACTTGTTTAAAAATGGGCTAAACTCTTGGCTAGGCTTATAAGGGCCTCAGAGCCAGTAGCCTAGTAACCTGCTATGATCCTATGGTGCTGAAAGCATTTCTGAATACTTGTTATTTGTCTGACAAAAGACCATAAGTACTTCTTTTCTTAAGCTGTTGTTTGTAAAACAGTTTTTCAAAGATTTTGGTAAGAGAGTGAAGATAGGTCACATGTCCTTATGGTCCTTAGTATAGTTTGCTTTGGGAATGAAGATAATAATGGAATGTTTTTAGCTGGAGGGAGTACCCTAGTAGTAAAAGATAAGCTGTAGATATATGTTGGAGGCTTAGCTATATAGTTGGTGAATAGGGTAAGAAAGATAGGGTGGAGCTTGGATTGTTTCATGGAAGATTGACTAAGGATTTTTAGTAACTTTTTTTGTTTCTTTTACAGAGATTTTCCTAAAGTAAAAGGTAGCTGCATATTTAGCCAGTGGGCATAAGGGAGCAGATGATGGAATGTTTTGTGAAATTTGGAAATTATTGGAGCGAGTGAGTTAGTGATTTCCTATATGAAGGAGAGACGGAAGGACTTGTAGTCTTCTGCAGTGGTGCAGTTTTTAACTACTTTTGCTATAGCATGGTGTTAAAAGCTGTTTGAGACAAGCCCTGTTACTTTTTAAATTTATTTCCAGAATTGGTTTGGATTACCAGTAGCTGATAATTGTTTGTTTTGAAAAGACATGGATTTTGCAGAAGTGACAGCTACTCTTCCTTGTCATGTTAAGTTTAGGGACTTCTCAAGAAGATTTGTATTATTCTCATTTTGCTTCCATATGCTGCAGACAGTGTCCCTTTGTTTCATGAATTCCTTAATATCCCTAGATATCCATGGGCAGATATGCCCCCAATTCCTCGACTTGCACATTGGTATAAACCATCTTGAATAGAGGAGAGAGTGTTACTGAAGGAAGATAAGATATTTAGTTTTGTACTATAGTTATTATTTATTCTTTAATACCTATCATGTCTGTCTTTTTGTGTTTGTGTTCCCCTGTAAAAGAGCCAACACTCAAAATTTTGTTTAGGTAGCACTTGTGTTTTCTAAATGACAATAAAGTTTCTTTGAATCTTTGAATATAATGGTGCCTAATGTAAAAGATTCAGGCAGCAATTGAGGAATGGGATTTGATTTTTTGAGAAGGGCTGTCCCATAATGATTTCAGTTGGAGGATTAGGGTCTATATCACTTTGTCAAAAAACCTATTCATTGAATACCTCTTCGTTGAACCCAATCCGTCAAAACTTAATCCATCAAACTATCATTTCAGCTCGACAAAGAGGTATTTGATGAATAGTTTTTTCAACAAAGTGATATAGACCCTGTGGATTAGAGTTCTTGAATGACCAAGAGTAGTCACTTATTGAGTTGGGCAAGCTGTAAATATAGTGCAGCAGTGGTCTACATTTGATATTATGCGATCCAAAACAGAGTTCTTGCCTGAATGCAGATTAGGCCTAGGTGTACTTTTACTAATTATTCAATATTGAGTTGTAACAGCATTTTATTGAGTTCATGAGATTCTTTGTCCAGTGCATCAAAATTCAAGTCTCCTAGTAATACGGTGTTTTTATTGCAACCTTTAGGAAAGATTTCCAGAATGATTTTCTTGATAGTGGCAGGGGGGTTGTATGTATTGTCATCCATAGTGATGCCAGTAAGTATCCAACTGGTGCATTTGTCATTAGTTTGGTTAGAAGTGGTGGAGTTTGTGAGTTCTAGATTACAGTTGTTTTTGATTTGTAACACCACTCCTTCATCAGGTCAGACTCTTGCTCTTTTATTATATATAATTTTGTGGTTGGAATGAATATAATTGGATGGACATAATTTGCCTTTTAGCCAGGTTTCTGTAATAGCCAGAATATGTAGATTTTCACTAAAAATTCACAATTCAGGTGTGGGCAATTAATTAGTAATGCTGCATGCATTGAGGCAGACAATTTTTAAGTATCAGTGCCTAGCGATGGGGTTATTGTTTGGATTTTAACTTGTTGATGCAGTTGGAAGGGTAGAGGTACTTGTTTGAAGAGTAGGACCAATGTTTGAATGAATGTCACCAGAGTGTAAAATCTGTTACCTGAGGTAGGACAGACATTTTGGACTAATTTGTTGAAGTTTACAGGGCTTTTGACATGCTGGAGCAAATATGTATGAAAATAGAATTGCTTTCTGGTGGTATTGGTGATCAGTTTTACATACTGAGATAGGAGAAATGACATCTGAATTATGATATAGGGTGAACTGATATTATGAGTGGGTTACTAGAATATGAGACAATGAAGTAGTCTATTACATATAATAAATAGGTGAGGGGGATGGAGTGTCGCTGCAAACAGTATGCTTAGTTTGGCAATGACAGTTGGTTTACAGAAAGGTTTTTTTTTTTTTTTTGTGGTCTTGCACAAAGAGATTGTGAAACCTTGAGAAGAGTTATTAGAGTTTCTAAGGGGTGAAAGGAATCCATAGTGAAGAAGAGTGTCTGGGGGATATGATTTTAGATAGTAGGAAGAAAGCTTCATAGGGAAAGGAGGAGGAGGTATACACAGAGAGATGTTTTGTTGGTGAGATACAGTAGAAAAGGTACTGTACTATCTGCCGCCAAGGCAGTGCAAGATAGAGGATAAAGGTAAGAAACAGAGTAGAAGAAAAACACCAAGATAATTTCCTTTAATACCAATAGAGATTTGTTGAGTTAAGGCTTGTAAGCTTGACACACTTGAGTAGAATGATAGTTAGAGGATAGTAGCTAATAAAACACCAGTGGATATACAAAAGTAAAATAATTGGCTGTTGTAAATCTTATGCTACAGGGTACCAGGTAATTAGACATCTGAGGATATGCAATAAGCAAGTGACAAGGTTAATGTAAGTTAAATGCAGATAGACCTATCTCCCAACTAATGTAAAGACAATGTGGAGAGACCTGTCTGCTACAAAGTTCTAGAGTACTGAAGCCTACTTGCCACCTAGGCTGTAAAGAAAAGAAAATAAGGGAAGAGAAGAAGGGGAGGCTAAGCTAGAGTACAGTATAACAGCCTAGCTAGTACTTAGGGTGTGAAGAAGAGGGGAGGAGGAGAGAAGGGAAGAGAAGAAACTGAAGATGAGTTAAAGGTGGTCTAGTGTATAGTAGCCTATCAGCTACCAAGGCTGTGAAGAAGAGAGGAGAAGAAAATGAAAGAAGGGGTGGCTAAGAAGAGTAGGTCTAGAGTATGACAGCCTGTCATCTGGGCTGTGATGAAGGTTTATATGTGTGAGAGAAGGTGTGGGGGCAGGATGCGATAGGACAAGTGTTAAAAGATCTATATGAGGGTTAGCAGCATAACAGCCTATATAATATGAGAAAACGTAGGTTTTTAAAACAGAGACTGTGTAAGCTTTACTAGATCAAATCCACATGAAGGCAAATATATTTTGAAGGACATATCTGAATCCCTTATCCCCCAATTATTTCTGAAGGTCATTTACTGAAAGTGCTAACCAAGACCAAAAATACTTGCTTCCTGGGACCTGACAATATACCTTGTTGCTTAATTAACCATGCTAAACTTACACACACAGTCACTATCCTCAAACTGTTTAACTTAAGTTTAGCTACCATTTATGTTCCCGATGAGTGTGCACAGCAATCAAGATGCCCCCCATAAGGGTTGCTTTGCAATAGACCTGGCTAATGACAGACCTATAAGCCTTACATGCCTAATCTGCAAAGCTATGGAACATATTACCCAATATATCCGTTATATCCAATAACTACCCCCAAGAAACAATTGTTCTTCGGGATTTCAACATTGACTGGAACACTTGCTCTTGTGAAACCCCCACAACCCACATAAACCTCTATGGATTTACTCAAATCATAACCTCCCCCACCAGGACAGGAAAACCCAATAACAAGGAAAGTACCCTAGACTGGATACTTGTCAATACCCATCTTCAATCTTATAAATCGGGCACTTTGCCCGATGACCTAAGTGACCACTGTTTCACCTATGTAATCAAGCTCAAAGTAGACTGCTCCTATCAACCCACCTATAAAACATTAAGAAAAAAACAAGAATTTTATTCTCACCAAGTTTCAAAATGAATTTAAGGCATGCAGTTGGTCAGTACTAAAAAAAGTCTCTCCCTAGATGAAGCAGTAGCATACTTTTACAACAAATTCCTTGCTATTCTTAACTCCCATGCTCCCAGCTGCTCTATTAGAACCAAAGTTAATATTGCACCATGGCTTTCTAATGAGACCAAAACCAAACTTTCACTCAGAAACAAAGCATGGGCCACCTATAAAAAAAAAGCCCCACTTGATCAACTAAGATTCAGACAGCTAAGGAATGACACCATAAAATCCATAACCTTAGACAAAAAGAACCACTACTACCATCTACTGCAAAAACACCAAAACAAACCTCAAACATTCTGGGCAGGAATAAACAAACTACTCCACCCAGGCCAAGCCACCACTCCAGCCCCCCTCAGCTTCCCAACATAAATCCCCAGTAGACATTGCTAATAACTTCAACAGCTTCTTCACAGAGACTATCCAGTCTCTAGCCAGCCAACTCTCTCCCACTGGCTCTAATTCTAATGTAGCCACACCCAGTATCCAAACATACTTTACCTTCCAACCTGTTCCTACTCAACTTATTCATGACCTACTTAAGAAACTAAGACCCACCACCCTGGCTGCTGACCTCCTCCCAGCAGACTATCTGCAAATGGCTGCTGACACAATAGCATACCCCATCTCAATCTTGATCAACAGAACTATATCTGAAGCTACTGTACCCACTATATGGAAAATCTCCCATGTCATATCTCTCCATAAAGGAGGCAGTTCCACTGAACTGTCAAACTTTAGACCCATAGCTATTCTGTCACCTCTAGCTAAAATTATGAAGAAGTGTGCCCACCTACAGCTCATGCACTACCTCACACAGAATTAGCTGTTGTCCAACTTTCGGCATGGCTTTAAGCTACTACTTCTGCCCTCCTCTCTTTCTCTAATGTCATTAACCACAACCGCAATAATAACAAACTATCCTCAGCACTCTTTCTAGATCTATCCAAGGCTTTTGACATGGTTGACCACAAAATGCTTATAAATACCTTGAAGGCCTTCTCCTTAAAAAACCACGCACTCCAGTGGTTTCAATCCTACCTACAGGGCAGGCAACAGGCAGTCCTATGGTAGGACAAGCTATCATCTTGCCTACCCATCACATTAGGAGTCCCCTAGAGCTCGATACTAGGACCCCTTCTTTTCTCCATCTTTATCATCAACCTTCATTCAGTCATCCCAGATGCTACCTGCACTCAGTATGTGGACGACTCCACCTTGATTTGTTCTGACACCTCACCAGCTACTTTATTCACATTAACCAAAAATACCTTCAATACAGTGGAAAAATGGGTCTCCAATCAACATCTAATCCTAAAACCCAACAAAACTAAGTTGCTCCTCTTCTCCCCCACATGCAGGACCCCCCTGCCATCCTTCAACATAACTGCTAACAATGGCACTATCATCTCCCCAGAAGTCCAAACTAAACTACTGGGTGTCATAGTTGATAACCTGAAGTTTGATGCGCATATCAATCAAACTAGCAAAACCATTAATGCAAAACTTGGCTGTCTTTACAGAATCAAACCTTTCCTTAGCCCACTTGCTAGAACTGCAATTGCCCATTCCCATCTGCTATCAACTCTTCTCTACACCTCACCTCTATTCTCCAACTTAAACAAAACAGATCTTAATAAACTATCATCCTGCTATAACCACATTGCCAGATTTGCTACTGGCACAGCCTACTGGACACAGCACTGTCACAACCTAAATCGCCAAGGATGGCTTGAACTGTCAAGCCTACTGCAGTTCAACCAGCTAATAGTGGCACATAAAGTCCTTTACCAACCAGAAAATACACATGCACTAAAAAAATATTATCAGCCCTTACACCAGCACCCGGCCACTGCGCTCATCCACTAGACTCCTAGTTCAAACATACAAATCCAACTACCCAGCTGGGGACTCTCTGTTTGCCAACTCTGTTGGAAAAATATGGAACAGACTCCCAGCGGACTAGACCCTAGAACCCTCACTAACTCAATTCAAAAACAAACTCAAGAAATACTTCAAAACTCATTGGTTATGTCCTTGCACTAACCCCAACTAGTGACCTCTCTATTTCTTAGGTGCCTTACCTTCAACTACTTCTAACTCCATTTCAGGAAGGGTCAATTGTATAACTGCTGCTCAGTGTGTCTTAAACCTGAATGTAATGATATGTATGTTTAACTTTGAAAATAATGTTATGTTTTGTAAAGTGTTTTATAATAAGTTAGTACTATATGTGCTAAATGCTGGTATTGCTTATGACTGTAATCTGCTTGAAACTAGCATTTACTAAATGATCAATGTGAATTATTATCTTGGAGCTTTTCTCCCCGGGCCTCTGCTGAAAATGGACATGCATCCAGTCAGACTATCCTGGTCAACAAATGTAAAATAAATAAATATTATAAATGAACTTATAAAACATGATATCAAGAATTTCTTAGTTTTACTCCCAACAGTTCAGTTTTGTGAAGGGTATAGCCTGTTTGTTTAATCTGGTAAATGTCTGAAAGAGTTACAGAGACTGTAGAATATGCCCATGAATTACACATGTCATATCTTAACCTGGCTGTGGCCTTTGACACAACTTCCCATGCTGGCATAATACAAAAGCAAAATGCTTTAGAAATTGACCGATATGTGGACATATGAACAGCAAACTGGCTGAAAGACAGAACCCACACAGTGTGAGTTGCAGATGTCGCAACATAAAGTATGAAAGTGATCAGCAATATCCTTCAGGGCTTGGTGCTGGGACCGCTTCTTTGTGGTATTTACTTCGCAGACCTCCAAGCAAAGAGTCAAAATGTCTAGCTAGCAAAGTATGTAGAGGATTGCAAACCTGGGCTTGTTGTTAAAGTTACCTTATGATACCTAAACCCTCCAGAATGAACTCTATCCCTAATAAACTCTTGGTGTAATAAAAATGGGCTCAAACTAAATGCTAAATAGTGCAGTATCATCACATTTGGTAGAATTCCCCTCCCCCTCATCATTCTGTCTAGACAGCACACCGCTATAAAATGCAAATGTAGTTAGGGACCTAGGTACTGGGTTGATAGCTCCTGCTCTTTTGACCATCATGTAGCAATAGTTGTCAGGATATCCTTTTATTTAGCCTAGTTAATTGCCTAAGGAATATCATGAAGATTAAACCAGGTAATCTCTCCATTATACTCAGCATTGATCAGACTAAATTTGCAACAAACACACTGCCTTATTGGCATATGGGTAGTACTGCTCTGTTACCCTTCCTCGGGCAGCCTATTGAAGCTCAGAGACCCTCCCACTCCCTGTCTGTGGGTGTGATGAACCAATCATCTGGTAGTACAGGGGCTGTCTTTCAAACCCACAGACAGGACCCTTTCATTTTTTTTCTAGTGCCATAGTAAGAGAAGGATCTCTTGGAAGACTACTCCTTAGTCTGGATCTCTTTAGCTGCTGAGCTTATGTTTATGGATTTTTAATCTATTTTTTGTTCGAATAGTGATTTTAGAGCTATTTTGTATGTTAAAGATTTCTGACAGGAATTTTTCATAAATTTATACTTTATTCCATGTTTAAAACTGTTCTGTTTCTAATCATTTGGGGCTGAAACTAGCCTTTATTTATTAAAAATGTGGGATTTTTGTGCTTTGAACTGTATTAATGAAACTACTGTCATGTTACTCAGTGCAGTAGTCAGAATAGTATCCCTGCAGAAATAGACCTCAGATTGCAATTTAAAAGGAGTATAGTGGGATTTGTCCATTTTTTTACTGGGTTGACCATGTAGAAAGTATTTAGTATTGATCTGGCTAACTTTATGGATTCAGATATGGTGCCCAACCCACCATCTGCTACAAGTGTACTTAAAAACATAGAAATAAATCAAGAAATATACCTTAGCCTCTGGCTTGTGACTCCACAGTAGGCTTGGGCAGGCTTGCAACTCCCCTTCTTTTGCCTGCAGGTTCACTGGTGTGGTGTTAGTACCACAGCTGTGCAATGCAGAGGAAGTCAGAGATGTAGAATTTGTTGCCAGTGTTGATATGTCTCCCCATGGGGATACTCCCACTAGTGGAGTGCATGCAAAAAAAAAAAAACCGGAAGACCAACCACATTGAAGGGCAATAGTTTCTGACTGTATTTCCACCTGAGCTGGTGACTATGGCAAGATCAATTGTTTAGGCAGTTGATTATGGGGTACAAACCCAGATTAGGAGTAACACTGCTGCTCCCATCACTTTTAACCTCCAAGGAAGTTGAGTTTGAAAGGGATATGGAATATGAGGTATTGGAAGTGTCAGAGGCTGATCATTTAGTTTCATGTGAGTTTGAACAGGTTCAGAAACCCAAACAGATGTTTTCTTTTTCCCAAATGCTGGCTAGATTTAGGGATGTATTCAGTTTGGAGCACTTTTCAGCCGACCCCGAGATCAGCAGAGTTTATGACCTTTTAGAGGATGTTTTTAAGAAATTTGTAATTCTGCTCTGCTGAATGAGCATCTGCCTAAAAAAAGTGTTTAAGAAATTCAGGGTGTGCTTGGCCGATGCATGGCCTGTTTCTGTGTCCTCAGTTACCTCTTCCAATAAAAACACTATGTCTTCATCAGACCCATTCCCTTCAGATAAACTAGGCAAGTGGTTAGACTTGTAGGGAAGGAAGCTGGCACAGTCCAGCACAATAGCTTTTAAAGCATGTAACTACAAGTGTTATATGTGGAAGTTTGTGTTGAGGAGTATGTATAGTTTAGATGAGTTCCCTGCATCATTACTTGCTGAGCAAAAAGTCTGTGTCAAAGATATTATTTCCAATGTTTCTCATGTGTCTAAAAATGCTTTGAAGAGTGCCTTGGAAGGAGCTTATACTGTTTGTAGAAATGCAGCAACGTCTGTGCTGATAAGGAAGTGTGCTTGGTTGCACAGCCAAAACTTTTCTGATGAGTTAGAAGTGAGATTATGAATGCAGCACTTGATTCATCCCCTTGAACACTGGGATGACAGATGTAAACTAATACAAGAGTTGTTAAAAATGTTCCATATTCCCATGTTTCCCTCCAACATGCAGGATCATTTATGGTGGCCCAGCAAACCGAAGTCCCAGCCAATCAAAAAACAAGGCACCTAAAGGAAATATTAGGATGATAATGCAACCAAACCTAACAAGAGGGGTTCCTTTCCCAGAAAGGGCAAACCCCTTTTAATCTATGACTTTGCTGAGGTGCCATACCCATGTTTCTCAAGTCCCCCTCCGGGTGCCCAATCTTAAAAGTTTTCCTCAACAAGGTGGCCAAGCCATCAGTGGTTTCCAGCAAATGGTTGCTCATCATCATTGTCAGAGGTTATAGGTGGCAGCAGAAGGAGCATCCATCTTCAGTCAAGGGGGTATCCCCTCACCCACTGGAGTAGACTTTGCTATTACCTCCGTTATTCAGGCAGATGATGGACTCAGGGGAGTCATAGAACCAGTCTCTCCTTTGGAAAGAATTAAAGGTCTCTACTCCAGAATTTTTCTGGTTCCCAGAAAAAGCTGCTGTGGAGACTGGAGTTGGACATATCCTTTCTGAACACTTCTATCAACGTCCCCAAGTTCAAAATGCTCATCCTGCAGAGAGTGTTTACTGTTTTGCCAAATCACTGCTTCATGGTAATCCTGGACTTGAAGGATGCATACCATCAAATCCTCATTGCTCATTGCTTCAGGAGATATCTGAGATTTGTTGTGTCTGGTTCACGCTATCATTTCTCTGCATTGCCCTTTGGGCTACCAGTTTCACCTAGAGTGTTACCAAATGCCTTGCTGTAGTAGTGGCCCACTGACAGACTCTTGGCATTCACATCTTTCCTTACTTGGGTGACTTGCTTATCTGTGCAGTGTCTGTATCCAGGTGTTTGGAAGCACTAGAAAACGGCTTGATCTTACTCATCAAATCCTCATTGCTCATTGCTTCAGGAGATATCTGAGATTTGTTGTGTCTGGTTCACACTATCATTTCTCTGCATTGCCCTTTGGGCTACCTGTTTCACCTAGAATGTTACCAAATGCCTTGCTGTAGTAGAGGCCTACTGACAGACTCTTGGCATTCACATATTTCCTTACTTGGATGACTTGCTTATCTGTGCAGTGTCTGTATCCAGGTGTTTGGAATCACTAGAAAATGTCTTGACCTTACTCTCCTAACTAGGTTCATGCTGAACTTTTGTAAATTGTGCTTGACACTCTCACAAAGACTTGTCTTCCTCGGGTGCTTAAAGAACACCAGCAAAAGGATGGCCTTTCTTCCCAAAGACAAAATCTTGTATTA
Source organism: Protopterus annectens (assembly GCF_019279795.1). Taxonomy (NCBI): domain Eukaryota; kingdom Metazoa; phylum Chordata; order Ceratodontiformes; family Protopteridae; genus Protopterus; species Protopterus annectens. Next base: position 1,175,033,308 of record NC_056739.1, on the reverse strand, counting down.
CCAGATGGCATTTCAGTAATTTTCCAGGAAGAACATTGCCTCGACATGGAAATTCCTAAAAATGCTAAGACTGATGGCACCCATGATTCTTTTTATACCACTAGCCCATCTTCACAAGACAAAAATTCAATGGTATGTATGAAAGTGTTGCACAAAAGCACCTACACTGACTGGAATCACAGTTGCTGATGCTGCCTTTCATCAGACAAGCTAGAGAACATGGCTGAGTATCAGTCAAAGACTCCCCTTCTTCTCAACTGTTCTGGTTCAGTCTGTTCCGACAGATTCTTCCAACTTCGCTTGGGGATTGCAATCAATGGAAGTGCAGGTGCAGGCCACTTTTGGTTCCAAGGATATATGGAGGCATATCACTATCAAAAATTAGAAATGTTGATGGTGTTGTACACCTTGAAAGTCCTTCACCATCAGTGGACTCTGAGTCCTATTCTTGTGGTTATGGACAACATAACACAGCAGTAATGTGGTACCTCAAAAAACAAGGTGAAACAACGTCATGTGTTCTATGCCATTTGGAAATGATGTCCTGGGAGCTGGCTTTACAGCATTCTCTGACTCTTCAGAGAATGCTGTAAAGCAAGCATTCTTTGACTCTTTAAGAATTATACATACCATCAGAGTAAAAGATTGTGGTAGACTGACTAAGAGTACAATACCAGTCTTTACTTGTTAATTTATTTATTTCAGTTTGTCTAATGGGGTAATCTGACTAAACATATTAAACAATAAGAAATACCTCAAAGGTTCCTAATCAAAAAGATAACAGGCCTAAAGTCCTTGAACTACCAAGAGAGTCTAGAAGCTCTGTCCGTTTATTCATTGCCTTATAAACATTTGAAGGGAGATCTTGTTCTCGCTTACTACATCATTATAGGCCTATTTGTCCAGGACCTTCTATTTCTCTGCAAGTCCAATAACCTTTATCAGTGGTAGAACCAGGGACCTAAATCTTCACCAATAGATAAATAAAACATGATGAAATGATGGATTTATAAATCAGTGCCTCGCAAACTTCTAGAATAAACTTACCCAGCATGTTAAGCAGTATGACTCACTATTTCCTTCAGACATAAACTAGATAACTGGATGGATATCCACAAATTTACCTCTGGGTTGCTCAGTGTGGCTGTCTTGGATATAGGAGGTGCTACAAGGGGTGAGAGTACTGGCAAGGTTGAGAATAGTTATGAGACTCAGTGGCCTTGGAATACCTATGAATCTTGGGCAGTCATGTCATAAGCAGCCCCTTGTGCAAGTGAGGGGGAGGGGTGGTGCAACTCTGATTCTTGTTAAATATCCTACTCTCAGGGTATTACTGGAAGGTGCTGGGAGTAGGAAGAATGAAGAACACTCCTTGGCAGCAATATCATGCATCATTTGGTGCCTCAATCGTCTCATCTGCTCTGATGATGGGCTGGAGCTAGTCCATGGGGGACTAGTCAGGTTCAGAAGGGGTGAACGAATACAGGCCATGGGGCAGCTGATGGTTAACCGCATGGGGCCAGCAAAAAATTTGCAAAAAAAAATATGTGTGTGTGTGTGTGTGTGTGTGTGTGTGTATATATATATATATATATATATATATATATATATATATATATATATATATGTATGTATGTATATATATATATATATATATATATATATATATATATATATATATATATATGTATGTATGTATATATATATATATATATATATATATATATATATATATATATATATATATATATATCAGAGAATAAGATAAGATAGTATAAAGTCAAATTGCCTAGTATAATGAATTAGTCATCATACTAGGCTTCATTGCACTAATACAAGAAGCCTGGTCTAATACTAAGCTTTATAAAATGGTGGAGGATACTCCAAGACGTTGCATCTGCACACAATTAAGTTTTCATTAAGTCAGTGCAGAAATCTTAATTAATTAATTTATTTATTTATCCTTTGTTGACTGTGTTAGTCCCCCTAGCGCTAGTAACCCCTTTTCAGGGGAGACCCTAGGTGATATTTATACTACTACTAAAGGAAATTTAGCCAGGGCATCGGGGAATTTCCCCTACTCATCACTGTTGTAAGTGGGCCCCATTTTGGAGGAGCTCTTCCTGTTTCTGTTCCAGGTGCAGAGGTGGCCCGGAGAAACAGGGAGGCTAATGGAGAGAGAAGGAGGTGATGGAATAGTGAAAGAAATGAAGGGGAAAGCAAGTATTGTGACCAGAGAATGTGTGCAGGATTCTGAGGAACTGTTTCAAAGAAACCTGCTTGATGGAGATAACTCGGAAAATGATGGATGTATAATTACAATGCTCCATTCTGTAGGGTTGCGGGATGATTTCCTTAAAAAAGTGGCGGTGCAGAGTGAGCCAGAAAATGAAGGAGATGTTTCCTGGGGGCCATTATGGAGGAAATACAAAAGAAGGATGCAGAGACAATCCTGAAGAATAGTGGTGAGATGGAAAAGGAAACATATGCAGAGAAAGTAAAAGAAGGCGAAAGTAGAGTAGCAGAAGAAGATGAAAAATGGAGTACGTGATAAGGATTTAGAGTAAAGAAGACAAAGAAATGGACAGGTATGAAGTGTGGGACAATTTAATAGCTCTTTTGGGTGTAAAAGCACATGAGGTAAGAGCATTTATTATTATTAACAAAAGGACATTTTGTGGCACTATATTTGAGACTGTTTTTTTAATAAAAATTTTCTTGGAGAATATGAAAAAAGAAAGACTGTTGCCCATGGAATTTATACGTGATAAAAGCTGGTCTATATTAGAACACCGAACATTCAAAATGTCGAGTGTTCTAATATCAATCCCTAGCAATCGAAAAAAAAACCATCGAACATTCGGAACAGCAAATTTTTTCCTAGGGAAAAAATTTGCTGTTCTAAAACACATGCACACGACACAAGCACACCAAACAAACAGCAATCCACACACATACACCTAAACTCTAACACCTAACCCTACACTAAACTATACAAACACCACTAACTATCCACTTATCTTAACCCAAACCCTAACCCTAAGGTCTGTCACTATCACACAGTCAGCTCACCCGTGCCCTAACCCTAACTCAGCTAACCTGCCCTAACCCACACGTCCACACAATCGCACACTTACCTGAACCCGACCCGTAACTTTCCACCAGAGCACTGAAAATACTGAAGCAACAGAAACGGACAACCAAATTCTTTCCCTAAGAAATAATTTGGTTTCCTGTTACTTCGATATTTTCAGCGTTTGCTGAAAACGGGTCAGTATTAGAACACCCGACATTTCAAATGTTCAGTGTTCTAATATAGACCCGATAAAAGCATTTAACAGGGAAATGTTCAGTGTTCTAATATAGACACGATAAAAGCATTTAACAGGGAAACAAAAAAGAAGAGTCATGTACAATTCTGAACAGAGGTAGAAAGAGAGACTTTGAATGGACATTTGAAAGCTTTATATAAAGAGGTACTGCTCATTGCAAAAGTTTATGGCTGGGATTGTAATATTGTATTAAAAAGAGAAAGATAAAAAAATATACGTCTATCAAGCATGATAAATGTGACGGGGAATAGGTGTGTTGTAAAATACTTGGGACATCCCAAATATGTTTTGTTTTTTTGTTTTTTTTTTGTGGAAAAGAAGGACATTTGATACATAACTGTGGCAAAAAGTGGTTATATTTGTGGGGAAATGAGACATGATGCAAAAAAGTGAATTGAAATGTTATAAATGTAACAAATTTAGTATTTTATGGGTGGATTGCAAAATTAATAATAACAGTAAGGAAAAACCACCCAATATAATAGCCAATACATTCAACAACTTCTTCTCTGAAACAGTCACCTCTCTAGCAAACACCATGACTCCCCTCCCTTCCCTTCAAAAGACCTCTCCTCAAAATAACACCCCCACTCTAAAATTTAGTACATTCTCCACAACCCACATAAGTAAGTTACTCTCTAAACTTAAACCATGCACCCCTTCAGCCGACAAACTACCAGCTGAATATCTGCAACTAGCAGCAGCAGAACTAGCTTACCCTGTCTCCATCTTAATTAACAGAACAATAACTAAATCTACTATTCCATCCTGCTGGAAAGTCTCCCATATCATTCCTCTGCATAAAGGAAGTAACACTAATGAACTTTCTAATTTCCGGCCTATAGCCCTACTATCTCCACTATCTAAAATTATGGAACGTTGTATACACCATCAACTCTTACATCATCTTTTGCAAAATAGCCTACTCGTAGACTCCCAACATGGTTTTAGGCCCTACCATAGCACTTCCACTGCCCTTCTCTCCTTCACAGACATGATCAACAAAAATCGCAATAACAACCTTTTCTCCTCTGCTTTATTCCTGGACCTCTCAAAAGCCTTTGATATGGTCAACCATCAACTTCTCCTAGACACACTGAAATCTCTCTCACTTGACTCTTTGGCATTACACTGGTTTGACTCTTATTTGAAAGATAGAAAACAAGCAGTCCTCTGGGACAGCCATATATCCTCTCAGCTCCCAGTCACTATCGGTGTCCCTCAAGGATCCATCTTAGGTCCCCTCCTCTTCTCCATATTTATAAATAACCTGTCTACTTCACTCCCGACATCCACTTGTATTCAGTATGCTGATGATTCAACTCTCATCTGTTCTGCTTTATCTCCAGAAGAACTTCACTCTTCCACCCAAAAAGTCTTTACGGCAGCAGAAAAATGGTTCCAACATATCTGTCTCCTCCTTAATCCCAAAAAATCCAAATTACTACTTTTCACCCCAACCCTTAAATCTGCCCCTATCTCCTTTTCCATTGTGTCTGACAATGGCACTATCATTAAACCTGATTGTTCCACTAAACTACTAGGCGTTACTATACACAATCAACTAAACTTTGACTGCCACATTGATCTAACCATCAAGGCTGTTAATAAAAAGATAGGTGCCCTCTATAGACTTAAGCCCTTTCTTACTACAACCACCAGAGTGTCTCTTGCCCAAACTCATCTCATCTCTACACTATTGTATGCCTCTCCATCTTTTATCAACATTTCAAAAGCTAACCTTCAGAAACTTGCCACAGCCTACCATAGTATTGCCAGGTTTGCCACAGGTTCCCCATTCCGTACTCACCATTGTCTTAATCTCAAAAACCTTAACTGGCTTGAACTTCAAAATCTAATTCTCCTACATCAATTAGTCATCATATATAAAATTCTCCATTACCCCTCTAATACACCCATACTTAATAACCTCATTGCCCCATACAAGAATCTTACTTCCCTTCGCTCAGCCAGCAAACTTCTAGTAGCCACTCTCAAATCTCATAATAAAGCAGGTGACTCCTTATTTACTAATGCTGTTGTCTCATACTGGAATAAACTTCCCATAGAACTGACCACTTTAGGCTCATCTCACCTTTTCAAAAAACAACTAAGAAACTATTTTAAATCCCACTGGCTATGCCCCTGCTCCAATCCTGACTGAGCTCAGCAAACAATCCCTCTCTACAGTCCTCTCCATTCACTTCTACTTGCCTCTATCACTACTTCTATCCCTCCAGTGTAGTGCACCTAGCGACCCACCTGCTTATTAATTTTCCTATACTGTCTATTCTCCTTATACTTGATATATCACTGCAACCTGTCATCTCTCCTTTTATTTAACCTAGATGCTGATCCCTACTGTGCAAATCTCTATCTTAAAACTAGTGCCCCGGCACAAAATGTTTATCCTAATCTGTTAATAGTGTAAATATTTATAGACTCTTTACGTGTTACTATTTTCTCTCTTCTTCATTTTTTAGCAGTCCTACTCTTGCAAATATTATGGGATAATGATTCCTCACTATTGTTTAGTTCTTGTTAAAGTGCTTCTGCATTGTTACTATACTACATGATAATGTTTTTTTATTTGCTTATATGTTTGTATATTTTTTGTTATTGTAAGTCACTAGTATATAGTGGAGCTTTTCTCCTCGGGCCTCTGCTGAAAATGGACATGTATCCAGCCAGACTAGCCTGGTCAACAAATGTAAAATAAATTAAAAAAAAATAAAAAAAAAAAAGAAAGAGAAGAAAATGAACAAAGAGAAGACATTTTAGAAGTAGTAGAAATAGAAGAAAAATGGGATGAAAAAAATAATAAAGAGGGTGTAGAAGAAGTTTCTGAAATAAGAGATGAAGAAGGCATAAACTGGGAGGAAATAAAAGTGAAAAAATAATTCTATTGGTAAAAGGGTAAAAGACAGAAAAAGAAAAATTAAAGGAATAAGTACAAAAAAAAAATGAACTGGATGAAAAAATATATACAGCTAAAAATTGTAGGGTTGGTATAATGGTTAAGTTATTTGACTCCCACACACAAGGTACAGAGTTTGATTCTCATCTTTAGGAAAGAAAATTGGTTAGGCTTAGAATGGCCAATTAAGAAAGCAAGCCTAATAGATAGCCATAAACATATGAAACCATGAATCTAAGGAAACATGAAAACGAAAATTTTAGAGTGCTTTATGTAAATATGAATAGTATTAACAATATCGTAAGAATACTAGGAATTTTTGAGTGGTGTAATACATGTGATGTAGATGTAATTATACTAGAAGACAAGATTTTGAAGAAAGATTACACACAGAGAAACTATGGGGAGGAAAGATAATCTGGAATTTGGGAAACGGGAGATGTTCTGGAATAGTCATATTCTGTAGAAATGCAATAAAGATATTAAATGCAACTTTAGCAAAATGGGAAGATTAACAATTGTAGATTTAAAATGGGAAAAGCAAGTCTATAGAATTATAACACTGCATGCTTATACTAACTGTAAAGAAAGAGAAAGCTTATTTCATCAGATATTTGAGTCTAGCAAAAAATATGAATATTATAATAACAGAAGACTTTAACTGTAATTTAAGAGGCAAGCGTAAAAAGAAACAAAATGATGTAAGTAAACGTTAGAAGTTATAAGATGTGGTATGTTAAAACTTTGGGACAAAAATTCATGGACTTACAAAAGGGGTATGTGGAGAACTGAAGTAGATTATTATATAGTATCAGAAGATTTAGTTATAGGAGAAGGGGAGGTAGCTAAAACAGAATTTTCTTATCATAACTAGAGATAAAAGAAAACAATGAATATATAAAAATAGCAAAAGTAATAGAAAGGATAAATGAGAAAGCATGGAATGAAGAAGGATAGAGATTAATAACAAGGTTATGGAATGATCATATTACTATGAGAACATTTTATAAAAACTGTTCTGAATAGTGGGTGATATTTAAGGAAGAATATAAAAATGTTTTTTTTTTACAGTGGTAATATGATGTGAAAAAAGTAGAGAAAGAAAAATGTAAAAGAACATATAATGATGCAATGGAAGATTTAGAATATAATGTTAGAAAATATTTTGACAAACAAAAATAAATATATGAAAGAAATCAATAAAAATGCAAGAATTATTATATAAGCAAAGATACTTTTTACAAGGAAAAAGAGAAGTAATATCAAGTCACTTGAGCAGATTAGTAAAGAAAGATGGTAATATGATGAAAGAAATAAAAAATGTAAAGGGAGGAATAGAAAGAACCCAGGAAAAGATTCTGAATAGTGTAGTACAATATGTACAAGATGTTTAAAGAAAAAAGAAGGTAGTAAAAAGCATGGAAAGTAAAATGTTAATAGAAAAAGATAACAAAAAGTTGCAAAAAGACATTTCTTTAAATGAGTTAGATAAAGTATTAGAACAAGTAAATATAGATTTGGCTGCAGTCTCGGAATAAGATATGAAATGTATAAAAATGTAAGGGATTGGCAAAAAATGTATATATTTTAAAGATTTTAAATGAATGGTTAAATTAAGGTTTTATGTATAAAAATATGTAGTGGAATACTTAAATTCATATGGAAGAAGGAAGATAGAAGAGAATTAAAAAAAACGGAGACCAATAGTATTTAATAATAATGATTATAAGATCTTTATGAAAATAATACAAAATAGATTTGAAACTAAAATGGGAAATATTATGGAAGATAGTATATATAATGTAAAGGGGAAGGGTTGTCAAGAATGATTAATAATAGTTAGAGAAATTGTGGATGATATTATGAACAGAAAAGAAGAAGCGTAAATCATGATAGGAGACCTTAATAAGCCATTTGACACAATTGGACATGAAATCTTATAGGTAATAATGAAGGGATATGATATAAGTGAGAAAGGAAATTATGTATGTCAGCATGTGGTAATAATAAAGTAAAAATACTTGTAAATAGCTAGCTAAGCCAAGAGGTACATATGACGAGTGGTATAGGACACGGATGCCCAATCAGTTGTATACTCTTTGCATTAGTTATGAAAGTGATGTTATGTGAAATACAAAATGAAAGAGGGGTATATAACAACTGAAGGGTTAAGAATTCTAGTTTTGTTCACATATGCAGATGACATTATAATAATTGCAAAAAACAAAATTTGGATAAAAGAAGTAATAGTTTGCACAAATAAGTCTTTAGATATGATAGGGATTGCTTTAAATAAAGAGAAAAATAAAGGTTTAGGTGATGTAGTAAAGACAGGATATATATTTTACAATGAATGAAATTTCTATATTTGGTAAAAAAATGGGAATAAAGATGTAAGTAGAATTCAGTGGGAAAAACAACAGAAGAAATAAAGCTAACATGTCTTTTCTGGAGAACATAGAAGTTATTATTCAGAAAAAAGGCTTATTTCATTGATTTAGTACTGATGTGAAAAATAGGATACTTAGCAAGTGTATTTATGTTGCCAACAGTATTTGAAAAGGAATTATTGCAGATAATTGTTTTCATTTATATGGGGTTCTAGATTAAACCCAGTAAAAAGAGGAGTTTTGTATGTAAATAAAGAAGAAGGAGGTTTAGGGTTAATTAACCCAGTGGTATACTCTCTTCATTATATTTGTACAAAGTGTTAAAGTGGATAAATGAAAAAGATGAGAGATTAGTATAAAAACTGTATAAATATAAATATGATAGATTTTGAGGTATGGTAAAACAGAGAAAAATAGTGTATAAATGAAAAAATAAAATGTTACCAAGATAAAATATTTTTGTGGCAAATAAGACTTAATGATATAGAAAAAGAAAAGTATGGTATAAGAGTGTAAAGATAAAACATTACTATGCAAAACCATGGGAAAATCTAACAGATGAAAAATTTAAAGCTATAAAGATAAGAAGCAATTGTGTAATCAGAAAGTAGAATGTAAAGATTGTTTTGTACAGATTGGTAATAGATAAATTGCCAGTAAAAGGAAATATGCCATGTAAAAAAATGATACAATATGTTTATATTGTCAAGAAGAAGAAACTACAAAACGTGTTTTGAAATGTAAAAAAGTACAAAAGTTATGGGGAAAACTATGTAAAGAATATCTTTGAAGATATAAAAGAAGTGATTAAAATAAACATGGATATGATTAAATATAAATATTATAAGAATTCAAGTAAAGAATGTGTTAAAAAAATCAATAAAAGTCATTTTATGTTATATGGGTTATATGGAATGAAAGAATAAATTAAATTATGTTTAATGGTAAACTAATTTTAGCAACAATGTTAAGTAAAATCAGATGGTGGTTATGGAAAAAGGAAGGGTCTAATAAGGATGACAATTTAGCATGATTGCATAGGAAGTTATGAATACGTGTAAACAGATTTGTATATTTATATGTTTGGACATATGTAAATATTTTGTAAATAAGAGTTATTTTGTATATAAGTAAAGGACCCCTACTCTTTCAGTTGGTGCTATGATATGTTTTATATCCATTTGAGCTACTACCAACTGGGGCATCAGTTTAACATCTCATCCAAAGGACGACACACTCAGGAGTGCGGCACTGCATTGTCAGCAGTCAGTTTATCTGTGTGGGAAGAGAATCCCTTAGTCTTCTGTACCAAAGGTGAGTGTGCTATTTGTTGCACCACTGACACTGTGTAAAAAGTGTTAAAAGTTAAAAAAGACCTACAGTTCCATGTACTGCATATTTGATTATTGTAATAGCTAGTGTTGCAATTAATGTTTATGCATGAAATTTTTTATGATTGTGTTAAAATTTTCCAGTCTAATATAAATTCAAATGGCAGGCTAGACATGTGAAAAGTTAATCTGCTGTCATGTTATTCAAAGACAGTGCATTAAATTGCCATAATAAAAGTGAATCACAATCATACCTCTCAACCTCTTAGAGAAATAAATCTGGGCAAAAACTAAAATAATGGTGGGACAAAGGCCAAAAAATAGGGATATATTTTAATTATTGCTCTTATACACTTAAAAAGTTTCAAGAATAACAAGTTTTGTATTGCATTCTGTGAAGGATATTAAGTCAGAAACTTAAATGCATGTTGTTATTTAGTGACTTCAGTCTTCAGTGAGTTGGCAAAAAAACACAAATTTTATAAGGAGTAGACCTAATGTATGAGGCACAAATCTGGACATTCTGCAAAAACCTGGACAGTTGAGAGTATGATCACAGTGTTTAATGTTAATCATAGAAGTGAAATATGTCTGAGTTCACTTCTGTTGATTTTCTGTATGCTGTTATCTGATACAATCTAGCTGCAGTCCGACTGATTCTTCCCTGAAACACTGACCTCCACAATGCTGAGCAGCAAAAATGCCAACAAATGATGCCCAAAGCAGAGAATGGAAAAATAACTAAGTGTTTTTTGCTGGGGGCTTGTCCCCCACACATCTCAAACTTATATATACCAGCTCCACAGACACACCAACTTGAAGAAGGGAGAAATTTCCCAAAAGAAGGAAATCATTGCTGGTGCAATTTGCCAGCACACACTTAGAAATCACACTGGCAATGACTTCCTTTAGAAAACAGCATTTGACATTGTGTTCTTTGACTTTTTTTCTTCAGGCTACTGACTCTCGATGAATTTCATCTCAATCACCTGTGGAGGAGCCAGTCCCAATGGTGAGCTTGGTAGCAAATGATTAAAAATCTTTTATTAATTCCATAGTTAAGCAGCTGTGTGTCTAAATTGCTTTGGTTACATTTCCTTACATATTTTTGGGTGACCCAGCAGTGTCCTACATTTTAATTAGTATAACATTTGTCTTGCTGTGACCTAATAAGCTGAATAATAGATTACTGGAAGACTTTAACTTAATCCTGAATGAAGATGAGGTAAAAATGAAAGGAAAATATATGCTATTCTACCTTTGTGTTTTAAGTTCTTGCAGAGAGGAATATATTGCCTAATTTTATATGAAAGATGAGTCTTGAAAATGGTTGTTTATTTCACCTACCTTTAACATCAATCCATGTACGTTGCTAAGCACAGATTGTTTGTATTAATGCTGCATATTATATAAGATAATAGATGTATCAGGTTTATCATTCTTTTATTATATAAAAAATTGCAATACAGTAGGTGTATAGAATTTAGTATCACCTACTATACTACTGAAATTACATAATGCTGTCCATAATAAAAGTAACATTATATTATAAGAAATAAAATACATGATTAAGTAAAATAAGTGTCATTACTGATGCAAATGATTTAATGATTCATCAATGTTCTTTATTAATAACTGATTTTTACAAAAATGCTGAATTTAAGGCTTTGGAACTTGTCAGGAAAGTTAGTTATAGTTGAAGATAATTTTGGAAAGTTTTTAACTGGGCAAATTTCTAGGAAATTGAATCCATGTAATGTAACCTGAAGAAGATGGAAGAGAGATACTATATTTGTAATTATGATAGATTACAAATTTGAAAAAAAGAAAAAAACTGCTAAACAACTATTTGTTACCTTGTTAATACTAATAGGTTGGGCTTTGTGATATCAGGGGTATGTCAGTAAGACAGAAACAAAGAAAAGTTACTCTTTCAGTAGACGTGAAGTGATGTGCTAAACATGATTTAAACTGATCTTTCCTTTTTATTTCACAATAAGAGTTAAAATAATTTTGTAGGTTCATAGGTTCATAGGTAGATACTAGGCTATCTGCCCTAGGGCATTTATAAGCCTAGCCAGAGTGTATTTGGCTTCCGCCTCCCTATTAGATTAGCCTAATGTGTCTCTGTAAAGTAGGTCACAGAAGGCACCCTTTTAAGATTAGTTTACTGTGCCTCTGTCTAGCAGGGACACAGGAGAGATCCCAGGGGTGAATTTGCGATTTCCCATCCACGCGTCCAAATTTTGCTTGAAGAGGGTCAGCGAGGGGCTATGTCTAACATGAATTGGGATTCTATTCCAGAGTGAGGGGAGCCTCTGGGAAATGAATCTGTCCCTCCAGCATGTTCTATTTATTTTTGTGCTGAGGTTTAGGTCCCTGGAGCGTGTAGCTCTAAGGGACTTGGATTTTTTGAGGTGGAGCATGTCCATTAATTCTGGGTTTGACATGGCTTTGTACGTCAGGCATAGATCGCCTCTGAGTAGGTGGTAAGCAACTGAGTAGAGCTGGAGATTCTTTAGTCGAGCTGCATAGGACATCTGTTTGGAGCCCATGATCCTCTTGGTGAGGTACTTTTGGGGTCTCTCCAGTTGCTGCAGGTGTCGGGTAAGGTACATCCCAAAAGGGCCATTGTATTCAATTATGGGCCTGATGAGTGATGAGTAGAGGGGCACAATGACCTCTCTTGATCTAGATGCGAACCCTTTTGTGATAAGGTGGGCTATATAGAAGGTCTTTCTAACCACTTTGGCAACGTGATTATCAAAGGAGGGATTACTATCTACGTTGGTCCCCAAATCTCTAATTACTTCTTCCATACTTAATGGATTACCACCTATGTGGTAATTTGTGGGCACCTTGTTTTTCCCAAAGGGGATGACTATGCACTTTTTAGCATTTAGCTTGAGGCCGTGGTTCTGGCACCAAGCATCTGTCTCTGTGAGACCCTTTTGGAGGATGCTTGTGTCAGCTGGAGATTCGATTATGGCCCCCAGTTTGCAGTCATCTGCGAACTTTGCCAGCCATAATCCCCCAGTGTTAGCCTGAACCTCAGAGAAGTATATACTGAACAAGAGAGGTCCCAGAACTGAGCCCTGTGGGACGCCACTTGTAACTGGTTTGGATTCGGACATGGCACCTGCAATTCTGACCATGTGGGTTCTATCTCTGAGCCAGTTTGCAACCCATCTTGTGATATAGGGGTTGATATTTAAGCTGGTAAGCTTATTTATGATGCCCAAGTGGGGTATTGTGTGAAAGGCTGTTGCGAGGTCCAGGTAGGCTGTGTGGACTACCTTGCCCTCATCTATGGCTTTGGTTACTGTTTCAAAGAAATCAACTATATTTAAGAGGCAAGATCTGCCCTTAACAAAGCCGAATTGGGTAGGGTCCAGTGTCTGGAGGCTCCCAATGTCTTTGTTTATGAGTTCCATGATAATATGCTCCATAGCTTTACAGACCAGACTAGTCAGGCTTATGGGGCGATAGTTTCCGGGGTCCGTTGTGGCATCACCTTTGTGGAGTGGGACCACTGTAGCTGTACGCCATTCTTTGGGTACATATCCTGTAGTAAGGCTAAGTTTGAACAGTGACTTAATGTGAGGGTTCAGTTCTTCTTGGAGCTCATGTAAGACACAGCCTGGGACATCGTCCGGTCCCATAGATGCTGTGTTTTTTGCTTTGGAGAGGGCAGCTTTCACCTGTGCATCTGTGATGTCAGGGAGGTTACATTCAGTTGGAATAGGCATTTGCTCCTTTGGGGGGGAAGAGGGGGAGAAGTTTGCGCTGAATCTGTCTGCCAGGATGTTGGCTATGTCTGTAGGTTCGGTATATTTTGTACCGTTATGCAATAATTCAGAGCATATCTGGGAGTTTCCGCCCATGTTTCTGACATAACTAAAGAAGGCCTTGTGATTATCTTTAGTGTCTAGGGCAATTTTTCTTTCGAAACTGGCCTTTGATGATTTTATGAGGGATCGAAGTTTCTTGCTAATACTGATCAGAGATGCCTTCCCTTTTTGGGATTTTGCTCTGTCATGTAGTAGCTTCCTCCTTTTGTTGTATAGCTTATTTATGGCCGGGGTCCACCAGACCAGTCTTCTGTTTTTGGAGGAGTGAGTCTTGGTTTTATTTGGGATAGCACGATCCATGCATTCCTGCAGGTGCTCATAGAATGCATTTGTAAAGGATTCTGCGGATTGGGCTGTATTATCCTCTGGCCCAATGGCTTTGAAGGATTCCACCTCAGTCTTGAGAAGTGCAAAGTTGGCTTTGGAGAAATTCTTTACAGTGATTTCCTTGGCTGGGGGTGGGGATGGGATATGGATGTCCAGGGAAATTTGTTTATGGTCTGATCTTACCAATGAGGGGTTTATCTCTGGTGTGGAACATAGAGTCCCCATGTTGGTGATGACCAGGTCCAAAATATGTTGTTCCCTCTTGTGGGAGTGGTGACCAGTTGTTCCATTACGTTAGAGTTTATAAATTCAAGGAACCATTGGGTGAGGGTGTTTGGGCTTGAGTAGTTTTCCCAGTCAATGTTTGGGTAGTTGAAGTCACCCAATAACATAGTGTTTGGAGAGACCTTCATGTTCTCCAGTGTTCTCAGGAATGCCAAGTGGGGCTCCTGTAATAGGGAGGGTGTTCTGTAGCAGGCTTCAAACTGAAAGGCAGTTTTGCCCACTGTTAGTTGCACATGGATGGTTTCCGATGCTTCGTGCAGTGCCACTAACCTGGAGGTGTAGGTATCTTTGATGAATATAGATACTCCCCCTCCTTTTGTGCTTCGGTCTGAGTTTTGGGGTCCGAACGCATGGTATGAGTTATAACCTGGTAGTGCTGGGGTGCTCTCAGGAGCCTTGAACCAGGTTTCTGTTACTGCACAGACATCGATTTTCTCCATACTGAGGAGAGTCTCGAGTGCATGCATCTTGAGGTTTAGACTTCTGGTATTGAGTAGCATTACCTTTAGTTTTTTTATCTTTGGGTTGTCTATGGAGGTGGGGTTGTCCTTTGAGCCTTGCCTAAAAAAGGCACTATGGGGGTGGCAAGAGCCTTGGCCAGTATACGAAAGAATAAGGGTGACAGGTGCAAGCCGTCCCTAGCGAAGCAACGTGGCTTGTCGAGCATGTCATCCCAGGCTGACAGACACTGGATCCCCTTTGAATGACACCAATACTTTAGCCAGTTGTTGAAACTGATCATTTTGTCTTTATACTGTGGCATCATTCTTGGTGAGGGCAAGATGCTACTCAAGGTCAGGGACATACCAGCCTGGGCTACATGGTCAGAGAGCTCCTCTATGTCTCTTTTCATGTAGTCCAGGGAGGTACATCTCAGGTCATTCACACCAGCATGGACAATGATGGAGTCATACTTGTACTTGCTTTGAAGTGACTGAGTGCTTGCATTATGTGGCGGATCCTGGCACCCGACAGGCAGCTTACAGTGACCTTCTCCTTGTTCAGTCTGGTGAGTGGGACATCAGTGTGCCGGACAATAGAGTCCCCTATAACAAGTGTATTTGGTGTGTTGTTTGGCCTTATGGGCTGTGACTGTGAGGCACACTGATTTTGTGAGATATGTGATTTGTGGGTATTGTTGAGGAGTGGCTGTTGCTTGGATATCTGCTTAGGAGGTCTTTGCTGTACTTCTACTTATGTCTTTCTTTTCTTATTTTTGTCATGTTCATATCTGAATGATTTGTTTTATAGTTTGTTTTATTTTATTTAGTTCCAATGACAGTTTTATTATGATTTTCACACGAGCAATTCTTATTACAGTTTTGAGACATATGTTACTCATTCTGATTAAATGTAACAAACCATTCAGGAGAGGAATCCAAGACATAAAATATTAATAAGCAAGCAAATAAAAGCTGTACAACAAAACCATTTATCACACAAAGTGTAGCCCAATGCACATTTGGCAGACTGTGGAAATTTTGTCATTACATAATATGCAACGTCTGCCCTAGCACACAGGCTCCAAAAGTACATCAGTTGCTGCAGTGTTGTTCCCTTTTCTGATTTTATCCTCAGCAGATGCTTGAAACTATTATGCACAAAATATGAAGGAACAAACAGCTATCCATAGACATCAGGGCCTGACAAAGCCTCAGAATCCATATTTTGTAGCTGTTACAGCAGCTTATGTGTCACTGTCTGTTTGCTTTGTAATGCAAATGCAGATTTCTGCTTTGCTATAACACTTCCACACTCTTTCTCCCACAGTCATTTACCAGGCATTAACTTGCTCATAGTTCCTTTCATGATTTTGTGCACCTAAATCATATCCTCTTTATTATTCATAGTATTTATCACAAAGACTCATTCCATTCATCCTTCTTTCATAATCTGATTCACCCACCTCCCTGATTACCTCTGATACCCTCCACCATACCATTTGCAGTATTGCAATGCCCTTTTCCATATAAAGTCTCCATAACTGTACAGTATAGTCTATCTATGATCTGATTATTGATCTATAAACTGGAAAACAACACCTCCCTGTTCCAGGTTTCTAGTTGTGGATTTAATTCCTTAAGTTGTAAAATGTGTTTCTCTCTCAAACAAAATTCTCCAAATATTCGCACTCTATATTTTTGTAGATGGATTTAACTTCCTGTAATGTAAAGCAAACAAAAGTTTACTATCTGGTGTAAGTTGTATAGCTAGAACTGCAATGAAGTTTGTGGTGGGCAAGTATCTTGTTGGTACTTATAATATTGTATATTGCAAAGCCAGCATCCCCCACCAAAGTATTTATTTATTTATTTATTTATTTGATGTATTTATTTATTTTTTTACTTACCTCAACTTCTTGACTATATTTGTTTCTTTCTTTTTTTACATATCTCAATATCCTGAATATATTCAAAAACAATCATCCACACCTAGTCAGCCTATTCAATCCCAGTGAGGGGAAAGCAATCTTTCTCATTCCTGGACCCCAGTGAGAGTCATAAGACCAACTTGTTCTGTGGTTCAGGTAAAAGTCCATAGTCCAGTTTTAACTCATTCTATTGGAGACATTCCTCCCATGCTGCATTTGTGGCTTCCATTATTGCTTGCTTAGGGAATGTGCATATATGCTACCATACACATGCATCATGGTAACATGGCAAGAACTCGTGTGCAGTCATCCAGCCCTACAAAAAGGCCAAACACAGTCCTTGCCTCTGGGTGAATTCACTGGCAGTTGCTACGCATTTCTCACTCCTCCCTGATAGCTCCTCCAAAAATAATGTCTGTTGATCAAATCCTGGTCATATGGGCTAAAATTAGGGTTTTATCGCCCTTTGCTAACAGAACTGGCCATGCCCAAAAATATTTCTCCAAGAATCTACAAATAAGACATGCACACAGACTCTTCTTATTCTCTCTGTTTTCTTTTTTTTTGTATCTTCGTGCAGTTCACACAACTAAAAATGTTTAGAAATTCAGAACATATTTAAGGTAAAATACTTGCATGAAGACAGGGATACTGAATGGTAAAAGTCTCTGGGATATCTTCAGTCTGTTTACAGAAGGATCTTTTAATAACATATTTAAAATGTTTCAAACTCCAATATGCTATACTTGCTCCGCATGCTGACATACACACACACACACACACACACACACACACACACACACACACACACACACACACACACACACACACACACACATGCACACAGCTTCCCCAACACACAAACACTCAAACCTACACTATATACCCCCCCATGTGGGGGGCTGCACCCCCCCACCTCCCCTACTTAAATATAGTAACTCCACGGTCGCACTACACAGACAAACACACAAAAACACCACCATAAACGCTACATTCCCCTCGCACACACAGATCACAGTAACCAAA